>NC_080436.1:1536213-1612312 GCF_028018845.1 Melospiza georgiana | reverse complement strand
GTTCCCAGTCTCTTTATTACACACCTTATACCAGAGCCAGTCCTGGCTGGAGGGAGGGAGATATCTACAGGCCGGGAGAGGGCTGAAGCCACGCGAGCTTGCCACAGGCTCAGCTGTACCAATCATCAACTATGTCTAGAGCTCCAGTGGCAATGGAAGATGGTGTCCTCTTCAGTGTCTTTTGGTGCTGTTCTTGGGACACTGCTTCACTGGATCCAGAAAAGGACCCTATTTCTTCAGGTCTTAGGGCTAATTTAGCATGACTTTGAATGTTAGAGCAGGATGGGCTGGCATTGTTCTTTGGGGATTCTAGGCCTGGAAGAGAGAGAAAGAGAGCCATGGTCGGAGCCTGGATCTGCAGTGACCTGAGGAGACCGTCCTGCCAGGGCCACCCCACCCAACTCTTGCCATGGCCAAGAGAGAGGCGTTGCCAACAGGATCAGCAGCAAGCTGTGGGCCAGGAATTCCTCCTTTGTTCCTGAAATCTCTGTGTGCTCTGCCCACACCACCTCTTGCCAACACATGGAACGAAGCCCAGTGCAGCCGGGACAGGGATTGCAGCTCCCTGCTCAGGCACTGCAGCTCGCCTGGCCAGGCCGCTGCCCTCGGTCACCCTGACTAAGATCCGGGAGCTCTTCCTGCTGCTCCTTCATAATGGGAAACCCGGGCATCTCTGAGAACAAAGCGTTCATCTTGGCCCCAGCGGCACAGCTCCCTGCCAGCGGTGCTGCCGGCGCTGTGGCCGCACGGGCTGCTGGCCCGGGAGGGCTCAGCCCGGCCCTTGCCGCACGCTGCCGCCCCAGGGCACGGCTGCCAGAGGGCGGCAGCAGCAATGCCCAGGCCAGGCGGGGCTCCACGGCGCCGGGCCCGGCTGGCGCTGCCGGGGCAGCAAGCGGGGCTGGGGCCTGTGGAAATCCTTAAAATCAGAGCCTTTTAGGAATGGTACAAAAGGCAGGCCTCAGAGACAGCCAAAGTGCTATTAGAGTTAAGCAGTAGCCATAAGATTCGTCAGCAGAAAGCTTTTTAAGAAGTAGACAAGTAAGGAGAAATAGAACAATGGTCTGGGTATTAATGCTTGGCTCGAATACCTCCCTAAGCTACAGAAAAGTTTATCTATCAAGATATTAGGAAGTTTTAGCTTAATTATTGAGCCCTGTGGATTGTATTTTAATGCTTACAAGCAAGTACTATATTCATAATAAGTGAGCATTGTTTGACTGAAGGTATGTGTGCTTACAGTGGTTGGATAGAACTACTGTCAATATGCTTTTGCTTTGTGTGATTGGTCAAAACCTTTTCAAGGAAGTTCTTTGTCTGCTGCCGGGGATGTGAGCTGCTGGCATCTTCCCATTGCCATAACCATGTAATGAGACTGATGCTGGAAGATGAAGAGCTCGAGACGCGTTCCCCAGCGGTCCCATCCCGTTGGTGATTTGTGCAGAGACCCCCAGGCAGCGATAGGGCCGAGCTGCAGCAGGGCAGGGCAGGGTGGGGCAGGGTGGGGTTGGGTGGGGCAGGGTGGGGCTGGGTGGGGTGGGGTAGGGTGGGGCTGGGTTGGGTGGAGCAGTGTAGGGTTGGGCATGACAAGGCAGGGCCAGGTACAGCAGTGCAGGGTGGGGTGGGGCAGGGTGAGGCAGGGTGGGGCTGGGTGGTGCTAAGAAGGGCGGGGCAGGCAAGGAGCCCGGGCTCGTGAGTCACCCATGAACCTGACGGCCGCCTCTCACAGGGGCTCCTGTGGGCTGTCCTGGCACAGCAGGGCCCGGCGCAGGTGCTCGGCCGCTCTGCTCCTGCCCTCTGCCAGCTGGACAGTGCCAGGAGGGTGCAGTTGGTGCAGGCTCAGCCCATTGACCGGGCTCTCCCTGTGGCTAGCATGGGCCTCCCCTGCCCACACAGCCCTGTGAGGCAGCCAGCAGCCACTGGTGCTGGGCTCTGGAGGGGGCAGAGGGCTGGATGCTGCCAAAGAAAAAACAAAGGAAAAATTCTGACCTCCAACACTAAAACAAGTGGCAGTACTGGAGATAACATTTGCAGGGGATGGACAACCACACTGAGCCTGACAAGGTCAGGTGCCCAGTGCAAATGTGGTGGAGCCGTTCACAGCAGGGGCCATCTGAATACTCCAGCTTCATGGGAACAATGCATTTTGTGGATAACCAAGAGATAATGAGTGCTGTAGCAAGCAAACTCAGGAATGATGAGACCATCATCCATGGCCTGATGCACACTCATGTCTCTGCTGTGGTTGAGTCTCAAGGATGAACAGGAAAAATTCAGAGAGCAGATGAGGAAGGAGATGAGCAAGGACAGTTCCCGTGTGGCACCAGTGCAAACCAGAGGCCCCAGTGTCAGAGCCCAACACCCCCCAGCTAGGGAGAGGGAGTACACCCCATGAGTGGACCTGTGGTTCTTCCTCTATGAACACGGGCAAGACATGAGAGGGTGGAATGGAAAACTCATCTCTGTCCTAGCAGCATGGGTATGTGAGCTAAAGGAGGAAACTACTAAGAGAGGGATTTACACCCAAATGCCGCCCTGTGACCAAGCTGCCAGGTAGAGCAGAATGGAGCATGATATGTCAGATCCCCTTGAAGGAACATCCAGAATATACGCCCAGGGAGGGAATGGTAGCCAGAACTAGAGAGGCCCTGCCTCTACCCAGGTAGAGGCCAGAGAAAATTGTGTCTTTTGGGCTGTGTGGATCCCTGGCACACCAGAGCCATAGATATACAAGGCTTTTGTCAACACTGGTGCACAGTGTACTCTAATCCCTTCAGGACATGTGGGTGCAGAACCCGTTTCCATTGCCGGGGTGACTGGGGGATTGCAGCAGGTGATCCTGTTGGAAGGCAAGGTGAGCCTGACTGGGAAGGAGTGGCAGAAATTCCTATTGTGACCGGCTCAGTGGCCCCATGTATTCTGGGCATAGACTTCCTCTGGAAGGGCTATTAGAAAGACCCAAAGGGACTCAGGTGGGCTTTTGGAATGGCTGCTGTAGAGACAGAGAACATTAAGCAGGTGAACACCTTGCCTGGACTATCAGAAAACCCATCTGCAGTAGGACTCCTGAAGGTGACAGAGCAACGAGTGCCGATTGCCACCTCGACGGTGCACCGCTGGCAGTATCGAATAAATCGGGATGCCGTGATCCCCATGCACAAAATGATCCGTGAGCTGGGCACCCAAGGGGTGGTCAACAAAACCCACTCACCCTTCAACAGTCCCATCTGGCCTGTGCGCAGTTCTGACAGATTGTCACAGACATCTTTTGTGAAAAATCCTTCCTTGGGATTTTTCTCCCTTCTGAGAAGCTGTGGCCTCAGCAAGAAAGTGTAAAGAATGGTTATCTGCTGCTGTGGAATGCAACAGGTGGATCCGTGATTGGTCTCCTGGGGATGTTTGGATTTACTGACCACTCACAGCAGAGCTGGGTCTCGCTCTCTGCTGAGACACAGAACTTTGTTATTCATTCTTTGCTATTCTTAGCTTAGCTAGCCTTCTGAGAACTTTCCTTCTTTTTCTTTTTAGTATAGTCATAATGTAATATAGATCATGAAATAATAAATCAAGCCTTCTGAAGATGAGGTCAACATTCTCACCTCTCTCTCACCCTGAAGACCCTGTGACCACTGTCACAATTGGTGAACCCCAAGTGACTGAGGAGGACAAACCATCAATTGGTGACCTCTTGTCTGAAGAGCAAATCATCACTTGATGAGACCCCAGAAGAGCATTTGCTGCACTGGGTAAACCCCGAATGTGTGGCATTGATGGTTGCTTCACAAGTGACCACAGAAGTGGATTCTAGCCAGGAGTTGAAGAACTGAAGATCCAGATTTGGACAGAGTTCACAGCAAGGCTGACCACAAAGAGAACCTTCTGAAAAGCTTCCAGGAAGATGGCCGGAAAGCTCAGCAGCACCATGCACCTGGCCAGAGCATGCTGGACCCTGTCAAAAGGTACTGTTGGCTTTTCCCTTCCTGATGATCCTGGCCTTCGCAGATTGTGGCTGCAGAGGTAGTGGGGCCTTTCAACCAGGGCCGAGGTTCCTTTCTCCCCTTCAGAGGAAAACTTATTGCCCTCTGGCAAAAATGGGGTGAAGAGGATGGAATTCTTGGAATTTTCCTGTCAGAAATACATTTCTATGAGTTTCTCCGATGGGCAAAGTTTTTTGGGTTTTTTACGAATGTGCTATATGTCCTGGATGTGTTTGCATGGGAGTGCACGAAATCCATTTTCCAAGTCCTTTTGGACCGTGGATTCAGACACCCCTGAATTGTCCTAATATTTAAGGCACTCTTTCTGTTCTTGGAACAGAGAGCAGTTGTTCTTCCCTGCATTGCTAACTGCAACGGGCTCGCCCCATTTCCCCCGACTCCAGCAGGAGATGATCCTTTGCAGGGGGAAGATCTGCTGCTTCCCAGCCCATGAAGTTTTTTTCTCTGCGTTTTCGGAGCATGCTCAGACGGAGCCATCTTTTTCCCCACCCTCGTCTCTCTGCGGGGGCATGGCAGTGGGCTGTGCCACCCCTGGCAGCCTCCCGGCCCTGCCACGGCCGGCCTGCTGGGCCCTGCCCCGCTCAGAGATGGGGGCAGCACCGCTCTCCGAGTCTCTCCCCGGTCTCTCTCGCCGCCTCCCGGGCTGGCGGGGCCGCCTCCCAGAGCCACCCCGCAGCCGCCTCCCCGGGCGGCCCGCCCTGCGGCTCCGCCGGCTTCCCCGCCTGCGCCTGAGAGCTCAGAAACACCGCTCCCCGCGGCTGTGCCGATGCTGCTGGGCAACAGCGATCCTCCGCCGCCGCCCGCCCCGGCTGTTCCGCCGCTGCCCGTGCCAGCCCCGCCGCTGCCCGTGCGCGCTCCGCCGGAGACTGCGGCTGCGCCTCCGCAGCTGACCCCAGAGCCAGGGGCAGAAGACGCTGCCGACCCCGCGCCGTGCCCAGCAGGCCCTCCCGCAGAGGCAGAGCAGCCTGCGGTCCCGCCGCTCCCAGCAGCAGCTGCCGCGGCGGCTCCTGCACCCAGCGCGGTTTCCCCCCGAGTTTTTCGGGCTGTTCCGGGGCTGAGCCTGCGGGGGGAGCTGGGACATGGCAAGAGGGCGTCATCCGCTCCTTCTATTGAGGAGGCATGGCCCAACAGCTGGGGGCGGGAGCAGCCCGTCTGCCGGCTTTCAAAATCAGCATTCTCGGCAGGCTGGGGGCTGTTTGGTCAGTTGCTTCCCCTTGGGGGGTGTGAATCTCTCTGCCGTCCCTCGCACGCCCCAGCGGCGAGGGGCAGGTGGGTCCCGAAAGTTCTGCCTTTGGTGCCCAGCCCAGAGAGGGTGGTGCCGTGAGGCTGATGGGAGACACACCTGTTGCATTGGCATTGCAGAGGC
The DNA here is from genome assembly GCF_028018845.1 of Melospiza georgiana. Lineage (NCBI taxonomy): Eukaryota > Metazoa > Chordata > Aves > Passeriformes > Passerellidae > Melospiza > Melospiza georgiana. The sequence goes on along the minus strand of NC_080436.1, from coordinate 1,606,951 downwards.
AGAGGGCACAGCGGGAAGCGATCATGGCTTGTTTGCTGTGGGGAAAAAACATCTCCAGAGCCGAGGTGGAGTTTATTGGGACTGCTTCTATTTCCCTGCTGCTGCCATGCCTTGGTGATTTTGGGGAAAAGAAGCCTTTGGCCACCCGTTCTGCCGTTGTACTGGCAGCAGGGTGCAGGCCTGTGGTAAGACAGAGCCTGCCTTGAGGGCTGGGCCTGGGCTGTTGGGCTTGGCTCCCTGGACCAGGGCCACCTGCCGGCCTCCTGATGGGTTTGGGGGTTTTGCTTCCCCCTTCTGGCCCTGGCCCACCTTTCTGTGGGCCAGATCTGGGGTTCCTGGTCCGTTCACATGGGCCAGGGCCCCCAAGGGCCTCTCTTTGGCTGATCTGCTGCTGCAGCTCTTTTTCGATTGGAAAAAAAAAATTAAATTAAATAAAAAGAGTTGAAATAGCTGGCACCTGTGAAGCATTGAGGGGCCAATAATTAGCTCCAAACAAAGTGTTCAATAAAGGGCTGTGGCCAGGACATTCCAGAAGTTGTCTCAAAGTTGTTTGGAATTGTTTGATGACTGTCAATGGACTTTTGATAACTATTGATGGACTTTTCTGCAGCAAGCCTGTTTCAGGACCAAACAGGGAGTTTCAGAGATGGCAAAAAGGAACATCTTCAGTCCATGGACCTTTTCCTGAAACTCAGCTGTTTGGACTTGGACTTTCTTTGCATTTTTTTTCTGCATTTTCATATATTGTAAGATTGTTTTAGCGATATGATAGAATTTTATGTTCTACAGGTGAAGAAATTCCCTGTTCATTCCACACCAGCACTTGAGTGAGGTTTTGATTGGCAACAGATAACCTGTCATGTCTTTGTTCTTTCCCCTGCATGTGCACAGCAGAGAAAATTACAAACATTTTTCTTTTTAATTAAACTCAATTTAAAAGGGTGACACGTCACAGACATCTTTTCATTAAAATCCTTTTGTTAGGTGTCCTGGGGTGACGTTATGATGCTTGTATCCGCATTCATATGTTCTGTCCCTTTAAGACCAGCTCTGAAGAGTGGAAGTTTTGTTTGGGTTTCTCTTATCAGGGACACAGAGATGGGCAGTACATAGGGCTGTTTTCGCTTCTTGCTTTCGGCTTGCTGCTTTGCTTGCTCTCTTTTCTGCTCTCGCTTCTGCTCTGCTTTGGCCTCTGCTTATTAGCAAGTTCTAGCTAAACGGTCCAAATTCCTTCCTGGACTGGTTCTCCTCTCCTGTTTCTGTGACCATCTGGAACCTGCTCCAGACTGGGACCTGGGAACACCGAGGGTTTGCACCGTTTGGCTGCAGCAGCTGCCCCAGCACCGGAGGGACTGAGAACAGAGCAACCACCCCCGAAAGAGACTTTCTGATTTTGCCATCATTCTCAGAGCGGTGTCATCTGGTATTGTTCATTTTGTGTGCTGGGGGTGCTGTGCCAGTTAAATAAACAGGTTCTTTCCACTTCTCTCCGAGGAATTCTTCCCAAACCAGTTGGGCGGGAGGGGCCGTGTGGGCTTGCTTTCTGGAGGGGCCCTCCTTTGCAGATTCTTTAACAAATTTGCCCTAAACCAGGACAAAATATTGGCGCCCATCCTGGGGGCTCGAGAGAGTGGAAAAACCCTCTTTTGGCTGCATTTTGGTTGCTATTACTCTGTGTTTGTTTAAATCAGCTAATAGCCATGCTTTTTGAATTCATAATGTCTATTGGGATGAAGGTTTGCATGCATTTCTGGTCCCTAGGGTTTTTTGAGATTTTAATACCTCTGTGGTCCCTAGGTTTATTTTCTTACCCAGAAATAGTTTTAGTATTGTCCCTAATACGTAGTTTTTACATCAGAGGGGCAGTGACCAGAATAGCTATCCTGCTGGGCTTGGTGGCAGTGATGTGCAAGAAGTTTATAAACATGCTAGGTTCTGCTCCAGGTATGAATGGTTCATGGCTATGGTTATGCATCCAGTTTGTTGCAGGAGGAGCAGGAGGGAATGAGATTTTTCAGCCTCTGCTTTCCTTCTTCTCCTATGAATCAGTTGCATCACTAGTGAAGGATGTTCAGTTTCCCCTCAATGTTAAAGAAACCATCTTCCTGGTATTCAATCTGGTAACCTTCCTCTATACAGCCTGCTGCTTCTCTAGAATGAGGGCTGAGATTTCTAGACGGGCTGGTGAGACCCCTGACTCAGGAGTAGGCCCCGGTGTGGAAAATCCTAAGTGGTGTGGGAAATGAGAGGATATGGGCCAAATCCTGAAGGAATTCTCTGACCACAGAGTCTGGGATTTTCCCCATGAACAAATTCAGAACCCAGCTGAGGTGGGGAAATATCTGAAAGAGAAGTACCAGGATGAGCCTAAGGAGAGGAAGGTCATTGCAGTGAGCTGGGCCCTGGCGTATGCTTATCGCACACTGCTAGATACTGTCGGGCAGCAGACAGAGGCAGGGGGGCAGGGAGATAAATCAGCAACTATCCCGGTGACTCAGGCTGCAGCCAACAGCCCAGGCTCGAAGCCAGCAGCCAAACCAGACAGTGAGCCTAAGCCAGCATCTAAACCCATGGCTGTTGCTACCAGCACTAGAAGTGGGAAATGCACGGACAAGACCAGTCGACCAGTAGATGATGATGATGATGAAGGAGAAGGAACCTCAATGCCTCCTGACATAAAATCAGGAGTCAAAGCAGCAGGTGCAAGATCAGATGCAAGTATTGAGTCTTATTCCCTGAAGGACGCCTACGGAAGGATTATGCTCGAAGGTCTGATGAATCCATAATTAGTTGGCTGGTCCGTCTCTGGGATGCTGCAGACGAGGCTACAATTCTGGACGGCACTGAAGCCAGGCATTTGGGATCGCTGTCACAGGATCCTGTCATCGACCAAGAAATGATGAGGGCGGCTAATCCACACAGCCTCTGGGCACGGGTCTTGGACAGTGTTGCACGAAGATTCCTGTGTGCAGATGATCTCTATATGCAACAGACCCAGTGGAAGACCATAGAGCAAGGGATCCAACACCTGAGAGAAATGGCAGTGGCAGAGGTTATCTTCTCAGATGATGTAACAACTAGGAACCCAGACTTGGTACCATGCACGTCTGTGATGTGGCAAAAACTTGTATGACTTGGGCCACATGAATATGCTTCTGCCTTAGCCATCATGAAGAGGGATGAGAGGGATGAGACTGCGCTTGACATGGCAAGGAAGCTCCGAGCATATGCAGATGCTGTACACGGCCCGACACATGCCAGAATCGCAGCGGTAGAAACACGTCTGCAGAACTTAGAGAATAAGATAGAGGAGAATCATAAGAAGCTTAGAAAGGAGATTAAAGAAGACCTTCTCCAAATTTCAGCAGTACAGATCTGAGGTTCTGGTATCCAAGGCAGACGTTTCCCAGATGGTGAGAGAAGGTACACCTCACGAGCTGAGCTCTGGTTTTACCTGTGTGATTGTGGGGACAACATGAGAAGGTGGGATAGGAAACCTACTGCTGTTCTGGCACGACGGGTGCGTGAACTGAAGGAAGCCACCAGAAGGAAAGCAGCTCCAGTTGCCCATAGACAAACAGCCAGGTATGATGATGATGACATGTCTGACCCCCTCAAAAGAACATCCAAAACATACGCCCAGGGAAAGAAGGGGCCCTGCCTCTAGCCAGGTAGAGGCCAGGGAAAATCGTGTTTTCTGGTCTGTGTGGATTCATTGGCCTGGCACATGGGAACCACAAGAGTACAAAGCTTTGGTCAATACTGGTGCGCAATGCACATTAATGCCATCAAGACATGTGGGACAGAGTCCATTTCTATTGCTGGTGTGACAGGGGGATCCCAGGATTTCACTTTGGTGGAAGCTGAGGTGAGCCTGACTGGAAATGAGTGGAAGAAGCATCCCATTGTGACTGGCCCAAAGGCCCCACGTATTTTGGGCATAGACTGCCTTAAAAGTGGGTACTTCAAAGACGCAAAGGGACTCAGATGGGCATTTGGAATAGCTGCTGTAGAGACAGAGGGCATCCAGCAATTGAACACCCTGCCTGGGTTGTCTGAGAATCCATCTGCAGTAGGATGCCTGATGGGAGAAGAGCAACGAGTGCCAATTGCCATTTCCATAGTGCATCGACGACAGGTGTAGGACCACTCGAGATGCTGTGATCCCCATCCACAAGATGATCCCTGAGCTGGAGAGCCAAGGGGTGGTCAGCAAGACCCACTCACCCTTCAACAGCCCCATTTGGCCTGTGCGAAAATCTGAAGGAGAATGGAGATTGACTGTGGACTACCGTGCATTGAATGAAGTGACTCCACCACTGAGTGCTGCCGTGCCAGACATATTAGAGCTCCAGTATGAGCTTGAGTCCAAGGCAGCAAAGTGGCACGCCACTATAGACATTGCCAATGCATTTTTCTCCATTCCTCTGGCAGCAGAATGCAGGCCTCAGTTTGCCTTCACATGGAGGGGAGTGCAGTACACCTGGAACCGACTGCCCCAGGGGTGGAAGCACAGCCCCACCATCTGCCATGGACTGATCCAGACTGCACTAGAAAGGGGTGAGGCTCCAGAACATCTGCAGTATATTGATGGCATCATTGTGTGGGGGAACACAGCTGCGGAAGTGTTTGAGAAAGGGAAGGAAATCATCCAGATCCTCCTGGGAGCTGGTTTCGCCATTGAAAAGAGCAAAGTAAAGGGACCAGCTCGTGAGATTCAATTCCTGGGAGTGAAGTGGCAAGATGGACGGCATCAGATTCTTACAGATGTCATCAACAAGATCACAGCAATGTCTCCACCCACCAATAAGAAAGAGACACAAGCTTTCCTGGGTGCCATAGGTTTTTGGAGGATGCATATTCCTGAGTACAGTCAGATCGTGAGCCCTCTTTATCTGGTCACCCGCAAGAAGAACAATTTCCAGTGGGGCCCTGAGCAGCAACAAGCCTTTGTCCAGATCAAGCAGGAGATTGCTCATGCAGTAGCCCTTGGCCCGGTCAGGATGGACCAGAGGTAAAGAACATGCTCTACTCTGCAGCCGGGAACCATGGCTTGTCCCGGAGCCTTTGGCAGAACGTGCCTGAGGAGACTCGGGGCCAACCACTGGGATTTTGGAGTTGAAGCTACAGAGAGTCTGAAGCCAACTACACTCCAACAGAGAAAGAAATCCTGGCTGCCTAAGAAGGAGTCCAGACTGCCTCGCCCTGAATCGCCCTGGGATTTTGGAGGTCATTACAAATTGGCCTGAAGGTGAGAATTTTGGTGTCACAGATGAAGAGGAACAAGAACCAGTGACACGTGCTGAAGAGGCTGCTCCCTATAACCAACTGCCCCCAGAGGAAACACGCTACGCTCTTTTCACTGACGGTTCCTGTCCCATCGTAGGGATGAATTGAAGTGGAAAGCAGCCGTATGGAGCCCCACACGACAGGTTGCACAAGCTACCGAAGGAGAAGGTGGATCAAGTCAACTTGCTGAACTCAAAGCTGTTCAGCTGGCCCTGGACATTGCTGAGAGATAGAAGTGGCCAAAGCTCTATCTCTACACTGATTCATGGATGGTAGCCAATGCTCTGTGGGGATGGCTGGAGAGGTGGAAAAAGGCTAACTGGCAACGTAGAGGGAAACCAATTTGGGCTGCTGATGAGTGGAAAGACATTGCTACCAGGGTAGGGAGGCTACCTGTGAAAGTCCGCCATGTAGATGCCCATGTACCCAAGAGTAGGGCCAATGAGGAGCACCAGAACAATGAGCAGGTAGACCAGGCTGCAAAGATAGGGGTGTCCAAAATAGACCTAGATTGGGAACATAAGGGAGAGTTATTCCTACCTTGATGGGCCCATGATGCCTCAGGCCACCAGGGCAGAGATGCCACCTATAAGTGGGCACAAGACCGAGGGGTGGATCTAACAATGGACAGTATTTCTCAGGTTATCCATGACTGTGAGACGTGTGCTGCCATCAAGCAGGCCAAGCGAGTGAAGCCCCTCTGGTACGGTGGGCGTTGGTCCAAGTACAAGTATGGGGAGGCCTGGCAGATTGGCTACATCACACTGCCCCAGACATGCCAGGGCAAACGCTACGTGCTGACCATGGTGGAAGCCACCACTGGATGGTTGGAAACCTACCCTGTGTCTCATGCTACAGCCTGGAACACCATCCTGGGCCTTGAAAAGCAAGTTCTGTGGAGACATGGCACCCCTGAGAGGATCGAGTCAGACAACGGGACTCATTTCAAGAACAACCTCATCAACACCTGGGCTAGGAACATGGCATTGAGTGGGTGTACCATATCCCCTACCATGCACCAGCTGCAGGAAAAGTGGAGAGATACAATGGAGTACTAAAAAAAACCCAGTTGATTGCTTTGGGTGGGGGATCTTTCAAAAATTGGGAGCAGCATTTAGCAAAGGCCACCTGGTTAGTTAACACCTGAGGTTCCACCAACCGAGCAGGTCCTGCCCAGTCTGAGTCCCTGAATATAACAGAAGGAGACAAAGTCCCAGTGGTACATATCAGAGGTTTGTTAGGGAAGACTGTGTGGATCAATTCTGCCTCGAGTACAGACAAACCCATTTGTGGAGTTGTCTTTGCTCAGGGACCAGGTTGCACATGGTGGATAATGCAAAGAGATGGAACAACAGGATGTGTACCTCAGGGAGATCTGATTGTGAGGTAAGAATGATGTGCAATATCACTGTTCATTGGATGTTACTGCCATTGTCTGTACATTGAACCATACAGACATGAGATAGAAGGAAATGCGTAAGTGTTGAAGGTCTGGGCAAGTGGAAGATGGAGAAGGAAATGTGTAAGTGTCAAAGGTCTGAGCAAGTGATAGATGGAGCTTTAAGTGAGTAAAGTGAAAGGGGGGAATCCTGCAGCTCTGTAATAAAGGGCCTGGATTCAGTGGTCCAGTGTGGGGATGTGATGAAGGCATGATGGGTATTGCTTGTAAATTTTGGGGGAACAGATGGAAATTTTGTATGAATAATGCATGATGTGTTGTAGTATGTTGATGATAGGGGGATAAGGGGTGGAATGTCCTGGGGTGACGTTATGTGATTGTATCTGCATTCATATGTTCTGTGCCTTTAAGACCGGCTCTGACGAGTGGAAGTTTTGTTTGGGTTTCTCTTATCAGGGACACAGAGATGGGCAGTACATAGGGCTGTTTTCGCTTCTTGCTTTCGGCTTGCTGCTTTGCTTGCTCTCTTTTCTGCTCTCGCTTCTGCTCTGCTTTGGCCTCTGCTTATTAGCTAGTTCTAGCTAAACAGTCCAAATTCCTTCCTGTACTGGTTCTCCTCTCCTGTTTCTGTGACCATCTGGAACCTGCTCCAGACAGGGACCTGGGAACACTGAGTGTTTGCACCGTTTGGCTGCAGCAGCTGCCCCAGCACCGGAGGGACTGAGAACAGAGCAACCACCCCCGAAAGAGACTTTCTGATTTTGCCATCTTTCTCAGAGTGGTGTCATCTGGTATCATTCATTTTGTGTGCTGGAGGGTGCTGTGCCAGTTAAATAAAGAGGTTCCTTCAACTTCTCTCCAAGGAATTCTTGCCGAACCAGTTGGGGAGGGGAGGGAAACTCAGCAGCTGATGGTGTTGTGGTGCTACTGCCAATCCCTTCCATGTGAAAATCCTTTCAGGACTGACTAACAGCTTCTGCCCTCTGACAGGGACCAAGTGCTGCCAGCAGTTGCTCCAGGTGCTCCGGCCATCAGCCCCTGCAGGAAGGAGCACAGCCCCCAATGCACGTGGGCTTTGGCTCCCTGTGGCACAGAAGCCCCCCGGGGGCACAGGTCTCTGGGGCAGGAGACGGGCACCAGCGCTGCCAGGGCTCGGGGGGTGGCAGCTCTGCTTGGGCAGGGACTCTGCCCCAGCTGCTGATGGCAGCGCTGCCCGGGCCCCAGGGCTCAGAGCAGCATTGGTGCCCGGGCCCACACGTTCCTTGTGCGAGTCACACCCGCGGGTTTAGGATGGCCACGGGCCGGGACGTGTCCCACGGAGGCCGTGCCAGCGTCCCTGGAAGGGCCCGTGCCCTTCCCAGCGCGGCTGCGTCGGCAGCCCTGGGGGCTCCTTCTGCTGCCCTGAGCCCGCAGAGCAGGGCAGCGTTTGCTGATGCTCTGAGCCCTTCCTAAAGATCCTGTGGGGCTGCCTTGGACACCTGGGGCCAGGCATTCCTTCCAGCCTGGGCCGCTTTGGCTGGGCTGGGGGCGGCCCCAGGGCAGGCGGCAGTGTGTGCAAGGGCCCTTGGTGACACGGTGCTGCACAGTCACTGTGACATGGAACGGGTGTGCAAGGGCCCTTTGTGACACGTGGTGACAAAGGAGCTGGCGGTGACAGGAGCAGGCCACAGTGCTCAGAGCACACGACGGGACAGGACGGGACAGAGCGGTGCCGTGAGGAGCCCCCGCACAGCGCGCTCGTTCGTGTCCACTCGGAGCTGTTCCAAGGCGTTGCTTCTACATGTGACTTCGGGGGCAGTCCGGAAGACTTCATGACCCGTAGCCTTCCAGAGGCATTTGTCTTGTAATCTGGCATTATTTCAATCTATGGCATGGAGCAGAGTCCCTCAAGACTGTCTAAGTTTGCCTGGGTGGAGAAACAGCACAAATACCCTGAAACTGACCTGGAACTGCAGACCGAGGAGGTTGTGCCTATCCAGGTGCTGCAGGAGGGTGAGTGGCAGAGCTGGGCCACAGGGCTGGTGGCTGCAGCCAGCTTGGCCCCATCCCATCCCATGCCATGCCATCCCATCCCATCCCATCCCATCCCATCCCATCCCATCCCATCCCATCCCATCCCATCCCATCCCATCCCATCCCATCCCATCCCATCCTTCCCCATCCCATCCCATCCCCTCCCTCCCATCCACTAGGGACATTCCGATGGACAGAACCGAACAGGGATGGCAAGATCATTGAGCAGAAACCCCCAAGAGTTCCCAAGCTGGCCTGGGTGGGGGAGGATGAAGAAGAGCCTGACCCTGACCCAGAAGTGGAGACTGAGGAGGTTGTGCCAATCCAGCTGCTGCCAGAGGGTGAGTGGCAGAGCTGGGCCACAGAGCTGGTCCCTGCAGCACCATCCCATCCCATCCCATCCCATCCCATCCCATCCCATCCCATCCCATTCCATCCCATCCCATCCCTGGTGGTCAAAGTTTGAATTTGACAGAGTTTGGACTTGAAGGTCCAAGGTTGGATTTGGTGGGAAACAATTGGATTTATTGGTCAAAATTTGGATTTGATGGTCCAGGGTTGCATTTGGTGGGCAACATTGGAATGCCATGGAATAACAGCATTCTAGGGGTTGGGAGTTTAGAATCATCTGCTTCCCCTCACAACTTCCCATCAACACTAGCAATCCATGGAATAACAGCATTCGGGGCATGGGGAATATCGAATCCTACAGTTCTCCTCACAAATTCCCATGGAATCATGTCCTTCTGGGCATTGAGAATTTAATAAAATGGCACCTTTGGTGCTCCAAGACGGACACACGTGTGATGGCATCGGATACTACAGGTGGCAAGGAAAACCGGGAATGCCTCCGGCGGCTCCGCAATCTCCACCAAGCTCAGCATCCTGCCCGGAGAACTCTACAACTCAGGACTACACCAAAAAACATGGAAAAATCAAGGCACTCAGGCGCACATTGGAAACAAAATGTAACTGTTCATTTTTTGCTTGCTTTTTATATTTTTAAGAGATTTTGTCTTTGTTTTTTACTTTTTTCCCAATTTTCCCCTTTTTTTCTTTTCTCCCCATTTTTTAAAAATTTTCAACACCTTTAAATTTTCAATCAGAAAAATTCCCAGCAATTCAAGGGAACAAACCCAAACAACTCAAGAAACCAAAGCAGTTTTTATCTCCAGGATAACACATAGCCAAATAACATCTTTTAAATAGTAAAATAAAACACTAAAGGTTTATTCCCCAAAAAATCTACAAAGAAGAAATATTCAGGATCTTGGCAATTTATTTTTGACATTTTTAAATTACTTGTTCTTTTTATATGATCATTATTAATATTAATATAATATTAAGAATATATCTTCTTTTTAAAAATGTCTTTTCTGTTTTTTTACGTTTTAATTCAGGAATGAAGATGGGCAAAACCAGCACAGCATAAACAGGAGGCAACTTCCAGTCCATCCAGAAAGGAAAAGTAGGATTCTCCTTGAAAAACATGCAGTCACATTTAAAAAACGCCTCTAAAATTTTCCTAAATAAAGTAAACATTTGGGCCCTGCCAGGCCATGGTAGCCAGTTGTGTTGGAATTTCTCCTACTGCGCCTCCAGGTTATTCTTTACAAGTGGATTCATTTGGAATTTTATCCGTTCTTTTTCCCTATTTTTCCTTCTTAAAAATTCTTTTTTTCCCAGTTTCTTTGTGCTTGTTTCCACCGAGTTCTGCTCATTTCCAGTTCTATATGGGATTTTTACGGATCTAGATTGTGTCCTGCTTTCTTCCCTTATCCCAGGCCCCTGAAATGCTCCAGAAATATCCCAAAAAACCTCACAAGACTGAATCATCACATCAGCACTATCACTAGAGTCTTCCTAGACAAGTGGGCAGAAAATTTGGAATGAACACTCCCTATCCAGCAGACCCATGAATTCCTGCAACGTGGAGGTGGAAAAAGCTGTTAAAATTGGGATCTTGCCTTTCCGGGAGCATTTTTGAACCTGGTTTTATTCATTATCTTGTTGATGTGCACAATAGCAGACCAAATATGGCAGGGCCTTAGACATGACTTTGGTCCCTGACACACATGATGCAGGCAAAGTGAAGATGCCAAACTGTTTATTAATGAAAGGTGAAGCAAAGGGCTGATATGGGAGGGAGAAAGGGAATGACCAGGGCTTCAGGGCTGGTGGGAGGGAGATATCTACAGGCAGGGTGAAGGCAGGGGCTACCGAGCTTCTCACAGGCTCAGCTGTGCCCAGCATCAGCTCTGCCTGGAGCTCCAGTGGCAGTGGGAGATGGCGTCCTCTTCAGTGTCTCCTGGTGCTGTTCTTGGGACACTGCTTCACTGGATCCTGAAGATGCACCTAATTCTTCAGCTCTTCTGGCACATTGGGTGTGAATATCCAGGTTACCGTGGGATGGACTAGTGTCTTTCCTTGGGACTTAAATGGCTGGAACAGAGAGGAAGAGAGCCACAGTCAGCACCCACATCTGCAGGAATCCTAGGAGACGCTCCTGCCAAGGTGTGCTGGTTTGTGCATCACGGACATGATGTTTTCGGAGAGGCTGCTGGCAGGTTCCTCCGTGTCTGATCGGAAACCAGTCGAGGGCTGTCTTTGGGAATTGATAATCTGGAAAGCCGTACATGAAAGCCTCTGTGAAAAACACACGTTACAAACGAAAGAAACTTGGGAACTTTCTCTTTTCCCTTCTGGCCGACAAAGAGGTAACACAGCTGACGCAGCCCAGGCCTGGCTGAGGTCAGTGAAGAAGTCAAGTCCCAGATGGGAGGGATGAGGAGATGCCTTTAGTTTTAGGCTGAAATCCTCTTGTAAACATATGGAGAACGACACTTTTTTCCCTATAACGCATGAAGGTATGGGGAGATGAAAGTGTTCAAATGGAAGGTATGGAGTAAAAACCTCCATGCTAAAGTCAGCAGATGTTAAAGTAGCTGTGATACTATGAAAAGTTTGAACAGAGATGGAAAGAAGAGTAATGAAGATCCTGTGCCCCCAGGAACAGAAGATCTCTCTTGCTAGAAATGGAAGATGATTTTAGAGATAGATAAAGAGAACCTTTGCCTTTGAACATCTCAGCTTTAGAACAGTACCCCCTAAGCTGACATGGCACAGAAACACAGCTGTGGGAAAAGCTTGTGGAAAATGGGAGCGATTTCAGAATTGCAGATTTCCCTGCAGTGTGGCTGCTTTCATGGAAATTGAGAGCCATGACAGAACTGTTTTCTTGTGGAAAATCTCCATAACATTAACAAGAGGGACTTTTCTCCTTAAGTGAGCAGGAGAAGGACTATTCTAGAGGTAGTAATGTGACTCAAACTTTTGGTTTTGTCTCTTTACATTGTCAGTGGGAAAGAAACAGTTGTAGGGGGAGGTGTTCTGAAGATTTTGTTCTGATTCTTATTCTTATTACTCCTTCTTTTAATTACTGTTAATAATTTTTTCTTCATACCCTTTTAAAGTTTGGAGCCTGCTTTGCCTTCCTCCTAATCCTATCTCAAACAGAAAATTATTAAATACATGCTACTGGATGAACTGGTGATTAACCAACACGGAACTTACCACACTACTTGGAACATTGGCCAGGAAATGATCAATTGGCGAACCAAAACCACTACTCAAGGGTGTCCCACTCAGCTCTTGCATCGGCCAGAAGAGAGGAGGGGCCAACGGGATCAGCCGGAGGACGCTGGCCACGAATCCCCCCGACCAGTGTCCCTGAAATCGCTCGCTGTGCCCTGCCCAGTCCACCCCTCATCCCCACAGGGAGCAAAGCCTGCCACAGCCGGGACAGGGACTGCAGCTCCGTGCCGGGGCAATGCAGCTCTGCCGGGCAGTCCCCGCTGTCAGCGCGCTGCCCTCACTCACCCGGATTGTGGGCCCGGAGCTCGTCCCTCTTCCCCCTGAGGCACCGCCCGGCCATGCCTGTGAACACAGAGGCTGTCACGGCCCCAGCGGCACAGCTCCGTGCCAGGGGCGCTGCCGGGGCAGCAGGCGGGGCTGGGGCCGAGCTGCAGCGGCCCGGGCCGCGGAGGGAGCCGGGTCTCGGGGCTCACCCATGAACGTGACGGCCGCCTCTGGCAGGGGCTCCTGTGGGCTCTGCAGGTAGCGCAGGGCCCGGCGCAGGTGCTCGGATGCTCGGCTGCTTTCCTGTGCCAGCTGCAGAGAGCGGCAAGAGGGAAGGGTTGGCGCGGGCTCAGCCCCTGGGCCGGGCGCTGCCTGCGTCCCGCCCCGGCCTCCCCTGGCCGCACAGCCCTGAGGCGCGGCCAGCAGCCGCTGGCCAAGGGCTCCTGAGGGCAGGGGGCAGAGGGCCGGCTGCTGCCCGGGGAGCCGCAATGCCGGCCCGCAGCCCCGCCGGGCCGGGGCTCCGTGGGCACCCGGCTCGGGCCCACGGGAGCCTGGAGAAGAGCCCACGGGGCCTCTGGCTGCAGCAGCGGGCAGGGGCACAGCTGCCAGCCCCGCACCCTGAGCACCGCCCTCAGGGGCCTTCTCCAGGCTGAGCCTGGGGCTTCAGGCCCTCCTTACCAGGCACTCATCAATTTTCAATGGCTGCTCCGTCTTCAGCACCTTCTGGATAACCGTCTTCCCCAGGAACCCGGCCGCAAAATGCAGTGCTTCCCGAAAGGCCTGGAGAGCAGCAGAGACCCAGAGATGGCCCCACAGCCCAGGGCACCGGAATCCCAAGGCCTGGAGGAGGCTGCAGTCCATGAGGTGCCGGGGCAGGAGGCAGCCAAGCCCCCTCCCAGGGATCAACCAGCATCACAGAAAACCTCACCTCTGCCAGGTGTTGGTTCTCCTCATGGCAGTGCAAGAAGAGGAGGAGCAGGCTCTGGTTCACAATTGTCTTCAGGGGCCCTTTTCCCTCATCTACTACTAACTCCATCACCTTGCGGAAGAGGTCAATGGAGAGCACCTGCACTTGGCTGCTCTCCTGGAGGAAAGGAGGAAGAAAATACTTGAGCAAAAAATATCCTCTACTCCTGGGTGAACACCTGAATATCCAGAGAGCACAAAATTTCTGGTCAGCAGCAAGTGCCCATGGCTGGGGGCACAGAGCCTTACATTGTCAAAGAGCGGCAGGAGGGCCTCAGCCAGCTTTGGGGCAGAAGTGCTAGATATCACCAGATGTTTTTTCTCAAGCATCTTCTTGAACAGAGAGAGGGACATGCTGACCACCTCTCCATCTGCATCACCCAGAAGCTTCTGAAGGCTTCGAGACACGCTGCGTAGAGGTTTGGCCTGTGTGGAACACAAGGCTGTGTTGGGAAGCCATGGAGGGCTGCACCACCAACACCGCCCGGGCACTGCAAGGCCACCCTGCTGCTGCAGGGCCCACAGGCCAAAGGCCTGCCCCAAAGCACTGGGGCAGGTGAGGCCGGAGAGCTGGGAGCAGCTGCCTCAGCTCCTGAAGCCCTGCACGCCCATGGGGCTGCTTTCCACAGCGCAACTTCAGCCATGGCCCCCTCCTCACCATCAAGGGATCCTTGCTGACCACCATGAGGCCTCTGAGAGCCAGGCGACGCCGCTCCCTGCACTTGCTCTGCAGGTACCTTGACATGATCTTCACGACAGTGAGAGCACATTCCCTCAAGTCCAGGCACTCGAGGACCTGAAAGGCACAGGGCAGTGACAGGGAGCCAGCCAGCAGGAGCCCGGAGCCGCAGAGGGCTGGGCCCAGGCAGCAGCACAGGGCATGGGCACCGTCCCAGGCAGCTGTGGCTGTGAGAGGGCAGAGAGCTGGGAGGCAGCTCAGCCAGGCAGCGCTGGAACCAGGCTCACCTCCACAAGGAATGCCAGCAAGGGCAGATCCCACCTTGGCTTTTCACTGCTGAGCAGCAGGAGAAGGCGATATGCGACATAGGAACACAGGGTGGTCAAGCGACGGAGCATCTCCCTGGCAGGGGGAAAAAGGCACCAAGACACTGAGGTGGGGGACAAACCTCTCCCAGGACTGACTCAGAGAGCTCTGGCCTTTCCCCAGCATCCCTGCAGGGGATGTGGGTGCTCTGGGAGATGGCCCCTTCTGGGCACCCTCCTCTCCCAGCCTTTTCCCGTCTTCTTGGCTGTCCCTCAGTGACGAGGCTCTCTGGGCCATGACCCCAGATACTGAGTGCAGCACAGGGTACAAATGCCGGGGGCAGTGGGGAGAAGGGGGTCTCACCTGGCCAGCAGACCCATAGCATAGTGCTGGGTGTCAGCACACAGCATCGTGTCCCAGCCACACTTGCGCTCCATAGACATCACCTCATTGTCACAGCACAGTTGGTAGAGCAGAGCCTTCATGGCCTGCACTGCAAACCTGTGTGCAGAGAAAGCCCAGGTCACACTGGGAGCACTGGGCCTCGCCACAAGGGTATGGGAAGGACAGGAGGACTGGGACCTGTTGGGCTTGCTGGGAAGGCGGTGTTCCTCCTGGCATGCTCTCCAGAAGGCATCAACTTCCTCTGGTGGCATCTGCTGTGTGGTGATGGCAACATGGAAGAGCAGAGCCACAAACAGGCGGGAGGAATACAGTATCATGGTCTGGTGGCACTCAGGCATCTGGATAGTCACCCAGATCACCAGAGTTGCCTGCAAAAGAAGCAGCCCAAGACAGCGCTCAGTGCCGAGGTGTCTGTGGGGCAGGGCCCAAGGGCAGATGCAGGAGGAGCAGCGGGCCTGGTGCCCCCTGAGCCTGCCCCTAGCCCAGAGTTCAGCCCATCGCCTGAGGCATGGAGAGGATGGAGAGCTGCTGGAGAGGCGTCCTGGGGGTGGGCATGGGCCCAGAAACTCACAGCCAGGGAAAAAACGTCCTTGTTGTCCCCATCAGAGGTGCATGCGCTGTGCAGTGGCCAATCCTCCATTACACGGACTAGTGTTGGCAGCACTTTCTCCATTGTTACTTGTGACGAGTCAATGATTCTCCACATGATTGTAGCAGCTCTGTGGGATGAGAGCTCTGTGTCAGGGGCATCTCAGTCCCTGGACAATGCCTTGTGCAGCTGTGGGGGCCCAGGTGACAGAGCCCCGGTGCCCTGAGGGGCAGGGAGGGAGCATTGGCAGCAGGCTTGGGGAACAGAGGGGCCCCTGGGTCCTGGACCTCTTTGTCTGTCTGGCAGAGCCCATAGCACAGCCTGTGCAGGGCCATGGGCCCTAAAGGCTGGTGGGCCCTGAGCTGTGCAGGCACGTGGGCCCCGTACCTGTCACATGTTGGGGCACAGCGCAGGAGGGTCAGCACCACATCAGAAGGGTGTTCTTTAGCCATCTTCACAATGTCACTTTTCAGCCTGGCATCCACAGTGACATTGGACAGTAGACTCTGGTGGATGCCCCTTACAATGGCTGGCACCTGGAGGAGCCATGGGAGAGATTTTGAGTGCTGTCCAAGGCAGCAACTTCCCCAGCTTCCCCCAGGAACTGCTTCCCTTGCCCCCACACTGTGCTGGCCTCACAGGCTAAAGGGGGCCCAGTGACCGTGGCTTGAGGGGACACATGGTCCTGGCAGGCCTCCAGGCGTGGCCCCAGGCTGCTTACCTGCTGCGGAGAAGGAACAGCAGTGTCGTCACAAAAATCCATAGCGGGAGCACAAAGCACAATGGGAATGGGCATCGTGCCAGTTTTTGAGATGTCCTCAGTTTCTTCATTGTCAGTGTTTGTGATGGCCACATCCTCAGTCACTGCCTTGCCCACCTTTGTCCTGTCCTTGTTCATTTCAGCCTCAGAGTCCTGTGAGTGCTCATCCAAATCTGGGCTGACATCGGGCTCTGCCTGGAGCTCGGTCAGCCCCGAGTCAGGCTCGGCTGTGCCCTCAGCTGCTGCAGTGCTGGTCTTTGTGCGCCGAATGCGCAGGAATTTCCGGAACCTCTGCAGGAGAATAAAGGACAGGGAAGGCAGGGATGCTCCATGGCATGCTCCAAGCATGGTGCTGGGCTGAGCAGGGACAGCAGGCCCAGCCCAGGTCGGGGTGGCTGCAGGTACCTTCAGGGTTTTGCGCAAGCGGCCACGGCCGGGTTCCTGCTCTTGTGTCTTGTCCAGGGCTGCACCTGGCAAAGAGCGAGCGCAGCCAGAGCTGAGGGGCTGCGGGAGAGGCTGGAGAGCACAGCCCAGCCCTGTGCTGCCCAGGCAGGGAGAGCCCCGGGATGGCCCAGGGGATGGAGCACGGCCACTGCGGGGTGTCTGCCCTGCCCCTGTCCCATCCTGTCCATGGGCATGTCCCCAGGGGATGGCATGGGATGGGATGGGATGGGATGGGATGGGATGGGATGGGATGGGATGGGATGGGATGGGATGGGATGGGATGGGATGGGATGGGATGGGGTGGGATGGGTTGGGATGGGATGGGATGGGATGGGATGGGATGGGATGGGATGGGATGGGACCAAGCTGGCTGCAGCCATCAGCCCTGTGGCCCAGCTCTGCCACTCACCATCCTGTAGTGTCTGGATCTGCTCTGGATCTTCAGGCTCTTGTGCTGGGGCAGCTCCACGGTCTTTAGTGTCTTTCCCCCTGAACACTTTGAACAGGCCAAGGAATCTGCCCGCCATTCCACCACTCGGCCTTGACGGGACCTTCTAGAGAGATGCCCCAGGATATTGCCAAGTCAACAAATGCAGTTGTGCCTTCAAGGCACCTGCAACAAGGAAGCCTCAGAAAGGCTGCAGAAAGTCCTGCACTCTGCTGTTGAGGACCCCTGCCAAAATCAGAGGAGCCTTTTCATTAACGATTCAGGTGACCAAATCCCACGGTCTGGACTTGATGGCACTTGACCGCAGGAATGGGAGATGCCTGGAAAAGTTCCGAGTCACCAAGTCCTGCAGTCTGACCTCTAGGTCAGCTGCAGGAATAACGCTACGGAAAAGCTTCGGAGGAGACGGGAACGAGGGTGCTGTGCGGGGGCTCCTCACGGCACCGCTCTGTCCTGTCCTGTCCCGTCGCGTACTCCGAGCACCCGGGCAAGCTTCTATTTCCCACGTGTCACAATGGGCCCTTGGACACCGGGTTCCATTCCATGCCACGGTGACCATGCTGCACCGTGTCACCAAGGGCCCTTGCACACACTGCCGCCCTCCCTGGGGCCGCCCCCAGCCCAGCCAACGCGGCCCAGGCTGGAAGGAATGCCTGGCCCCAGGTGTCTAAGGCAGCCCCACAGGATCTTTAGGAAGCGCTCAGAGCATCAGCAAATGCTGCCCTGCTCTGCGGGCTCAGGGCAGCAGAAGGAGCCCCCAGGGCTGCCGACGCAGCCGCGCTGGGAAGGGCACGGGCCCTTCCAGGGACGCTGGCACGGCCTCCTTGGGACACGTCCCGGCCCGTGGCCGTCCTAAACCCGCGGGTGTGACTCACACAAGGAACGTGTGGGCCCGGGCACCAATGCTGCTCTGAGCCCTGGGGCCCGGGCAGCGCTGCCATCAGCAGCTGGGGCAGAGTCCCTGCCCAAGCAGAGCTGCCACCCCCCGAGCCCTGGCAGCGCTGGTGCCCGTCTCCTGCCCCAGAGACCTGTGCCCCCGGGGGGCTTCTGTGCCACAGGGAGCCAAAGCCCACGAGCATTTGCGGCTGATGGCAGGAGCACCTGGAGCAACTGCGGGCAACACTTGGTTTCTGTCAGGAGCTCTTCCTCCCTGCTGGAATGATTTTTGCATTGAACTGATTTCCTTCACCACAGAAACATCTTCTCCTCGAAGGCACAGAAGAACCTGGCATAAAGAAATCCGCACTTCAAGAAAGCTTAACTTCCCATTGTTCATCACAAGGACTTCCAAAAAGGGACAAATTTATTGGCTTGGCGGAGAATGGGAATGGTTTTGAAGTTTGTTCCACACACAGAGCAGCAACTCATTTGCTTTAATATCACCCACTGAAAGTCACTTTACAAAATCTAACACTACACAGAGCCAAAAAGAAGACCATTCATTGGATTGGGATGGTAATATCCTAATCCTCTCAAGGAATAAAAGCACTCAAGGAATGTAAGACCACTCAGTGTTACAACAGTAACCCAAGCAAATGAATGGATGGCAGAAGGGCTGATCCTACCCCAGTACAAATATCTAAGTTGCCTCTTGTTCCCTGCAGGGGAAACAGGACCAGTGAAAGAAATTGTCACAGATATTCTTTCTGCCCTCCACAACCAAAGCTGTGCCAAGGCACAGATGCTGCCTTCAAACTGACTCAGATTCCAGCCCACACTCTCACCTTCCAGACAACTCCTTCCTCAACACGCCCCCCAACACCCACCCCCCAAACACCCCCACAGAAGCCCTCAACGCCCCGCCAGGAGCCCCATCTGTGCCCGTCCCTCCGCAGAGCTTTCCCAGCCTCCAGCAGAGCCCCTGGTTCCCTGCACGTGCCATGGGATGGCACCCAGGAGGGTCTGATCCAAGGCCTTCCCTGGCAGCAAAGCCAGGCTGCCCGGCCTATGGTTCCTGGATCATCCTTCCCAGCAAGCCTTCCCGTGCACGGCTGTTCCATTGGCACATCTGCGCTCAGCTCGGACTGCTCCACTCAACCAGGGCTGCTGGGAAAGGATCCAGAGCAGCCTGGCAAGCTCTTTCTCCAGCTCCCTCTTCACTCCTGGGGGAGGTAGAACATTCCACAGGAAAGCATCTGGTGCCACACAGAGTGGGTGGCATCAGGCAGCTCTGGGGAGGCCCCTCAGGACTGCTGTATCCTGAGGGAACACCGCTGGCCATCCCCTGGGTGTATCTGCAAAAGCTTCAAATCAGCTGCCTCAGCTTCCAGGGCCTCTCTTGGCCAGCATCCTGACGTGGCTGCAGGGCTGCTGCGAGGGGCTGCTGGGACCCAGCGGGACAGGACCGGCTGTCTTGTGTCCTCGTAGCAGCCCTGACACAGCCAGGGCCATCCCGAAAGCAGAGAAACGCTCACGTGTCAGCAGAGACGAGCACGGAGCCCTGGGCTGCTCTCAGGCTATCTCAGCTGGGCTCGCTCCACCACACGGCCCCATGTTAAGGCCGGCTGATGCCCAGCTGCCAGAAATGCCTACCTTGTTCTCTCCAAGATGCACAGGCAGAGCCAACGAGCAGGACACCTTGGGAGGCCTTTTCTGAGGCCAGGGACACACCAAGGTCAGCCAAGGCTCTCCATGCTGCCTGGCCCATACGTCCCAGCTCTGTGCTGGCCCTGGGCCACAGCAGCTCCCACCAAGCAGGAGACAATGCATATTGCCAAGAGTTGAAATACAGCAGACAGGAAAGATGTGAAAAGTATGTGTGTAAAGGCCTTTTAATTCACAGTTCTCACAGAGAGCTTTGGGGCTCATGGCTGGACAGAGATGCTCCTGCTCACACCTCTGTCCAAAGAGGGTAACACACCCTGCTGCAGGTGCTTGGATTGGTTTGCACAGGTCCAGGCAGATGCCAAACCTGCTCCTCACTGCCTTCTCCGTGCCCCTCTGCCACGTGCAATGGGCCTCAAGCACTGAAAGGAGCACAGAGAGCCAAAGGGCGACACTCGCACCTGCCTCACTGGGAGCTCCCTGGCAAGCGCTTTCCTATAGGAGCAAGCCCCTTTCCTCCCAAGGTGTTTCCCCAAATGTCTGGCATTCCTAGGGAAGACCAAAATGCCACTGTTGAGTCAGAAATGACACAGACTCCAAAAGGAATCAGACGCCTAATCCACTTTATGATGAAATCCATTCATTTATATAGTCTAATTTGCTATACATAGACCTGATTGGTCCTTTAATCAAAATATCGACATCATTGTCTAAATAAGAAAGGACCCTTTAGTAAACATATTTCCATAACATTCCACATCTTCACAAACACCAGGATCAGCAACTTTAGATATGAAATTTTAATAATAATTTCGTTTGCGCTTTTCACAGCTTTTCCCAGAATCATGCCTGGGAAACATGTCTGTTTCTTCCTGTGACCAGAGAGCGGCCCCCACTCCAACACACCTTTAAGTGACGCTGGCAAGGCTGAATGACTTCAGGTCCTTTCAGGACAGGCACTCCAGCTCTAGCTCCTCTTCCCCCAAGTGAGTTTCCAGGTGCAGGCTCAGAGGTGCAGCCCCAGGCCCTCTACAAACACAAGCTGCCTCAGCTCCTGCCTGCGCTCACAGCACCAAAACCAGGCTGTTCCTGGCCAGGGACCAGAGCCCTGTTCCTGCAGGATGCTCTTGCCAGCACCTTCCAGGTCTCTCTGCTGTGCACACAGAGCTTTTCATGCCCGCTCCCAACAGGCTTTGGAACACAGAGCCCAAGCTGGCTGGCTCTGCCACCAGCACAGCCCAAACGCAGGCGGAGGAAGAAGCAGCAGGGGCCGTTTTGCGGCCATGCCCAAGAGAGACTGGCAGGGTGCCCTCCCTCTGCTCTCCCTTGCTTGGCTTTCTGACTGGCTCTGAGCCTGGGGCTGCCATTCCTCACTTGTGGGGAGCAGAAGCACAGCCGGGATCCCAGCACTGCCTGACAGCACTCCGGGCACCGGCACAGCCACGTGTCCGAGTCTCAGGCACCGTGCTGCTGCTTCATTTGCTCTTGGGCACAGCCAGAGCTCCCTGCTAAGCCAGGATGCTCTCTGCTTCTGCCCTCTTCCTCATCCTGTGCAGGGATGGAGCACTGCTGTGCTTTCAGGAAGCTATTCTTGAAAGCTTCCAGCATTCTAAGCTCCTTTGCCCTCCATGGATGCTTGCCATGGAATCCCTCTCAGCTGGGCTCAGAGCATACTCAGGTTGGCTCTCCCAAATTCCAGGGGCTCCAGGGTGCTCAGCAAGATGTGTAACGGCACAGTGCTGTGGAACTGCACCTTCAGCACAGGGACCTTTCCAGCCTGACCTGCCCTCGTTCCTCTGGGTCCGTGCACAAACACGGTGTGGCAGAGAACGGCAGCAGGGCCTGTGTGTCCCAGGGTCGGGGATTTGCTTAAGCTCCACAGGGATGCAGGCAAAGTGAAGAAGCCAAACTGTTTATTAATGAAAGGTGAAGCAAAGGGCTGATATGGGAGGGAGAAAGGGAATGACCAGGGCTTCAGGGCTGGTGGGTGGGAGATATCTACAGGCAGGGTGAAGTCAGGAGCTACTGAACTTCTCACAGGCTCAGCTGTGCCCAGCATCAGCTCTGCCTGGAGCACCAGTGGCGCAGTGGGAGATGGCGTCCTCTTCAGTGTCTCCTGGTGCTGTTCTTGGGACACGGGTTCACTGGATCCTGAAGATGCACCCAATTCTTCAGCTCTTCTGGCACATTGGGTGTGAATATCCAGGTTACCGTGGGATGGACTAGTGTCTTTCCTTGGGACTTAAATGGCTGGAACAGAGAGGAAGAGAGCCACAGTCAGCACCCACATCTGCAGGAATCCTAGGAGACGCTCCTGCCAAGGTGTGCTGGTTTGTGCATCACGGACATGATGTTTTGGGAGAGGCTGCTGGCAGGTTCCTCCGTGTCTGATCGGAAACCAGTCAAGGGTTGGCTTTGGGAATTGATAATCTGGAAAGCTGTACATGAAAGCCTCTGTGAAAAACACACGTTACAAACGAAAGAAACTTGGGAACTTTCTCTTTTCCCTTCTGGCAGACAAAGAGGTAACACAGCTGACGCAGCCCAGGCCTGGCTGAGGTCAGTGAAGAAGTCAAGTCCCAGATGGGAGGGATGAGGAGATGCCTTTAGGTTTAGGCTGAAATCCTCTTGTAAACATATGGAGAACGACACTTTTTTCCCTATAACGCATGAAGGTATGGGGAGATGAAAGTGTTCAAATGGAAGGTATGGAGCAAAACCTCCATGCTAAAGTCAGCAGATGTTAAAGTAGCTGTGATACTACGAAAAGTTTGAACAGAGACGGAGAGAAGAGTGATGAAGATCCTGTGCCCCCAGGAACAGAAGATCTCTCTTGCTAGAAATGGAAGATGATTTTAGAGATAGATAAAGAGAACCTTTGCCTTTGAACATCTCAGCTTTAGAACAGTACCCCCTAAGCTGACATGGCACAGAAACACAGCTGTGGGAAAACCTTGTGGAAAATGGGAGCGATTTCAGAATTGCAGATTTCCCTGTAGTGTGGCTGCTTTCATGGAAATTAAGAGCTATGAGAGAACTGTTTTCTTGTGGAAAATCTCCATAACATTAACAAGAGGGACTTCTCCTTAAGTGAGCAGGAGGACTATTCTAGAGGTAGTAAAGTGACTCAAACTTTTGGTTTTGTCTCTTTACATTGTCAGTGGGAAAGAAACAGTTGTAGGGGGAGGTGTTCTGAAGATTTTGTTCTGATTCTTATTCTTATTACTCCTTCTTTTAATTACTGTTAATAATTTTTTCTTCATACCCTTTTAAAGTTTGGAGCCTGCTTTGCCTTCCTCCTAATCCTATCTCAAACAGAAAATTATTAAATACATGCTACTGGATGAACTGGTGATTAACCAACACGGAACTTACCACACTACTTGGAACATTGGCCAGGAAATGATCAATTGGCGAACCAAAACCACTACTCAAGGGTGTCCCACTCAGCTCTTGCATCGGCCAGAAGAGAGGAGGGGCCAACGGGATCAGCCGGAGGACGCTGGCCACGAATCCCCCCGACCAGTGTCCCTGAAATCGCTCACTGTGCCCTGCCCAGGCCACCCCTCATCCCCACAGGGAGCAAAGCCTGCCACAGCCGGGACAGGGACTGCAGCTCCGTGCCGGGGCAATGCAGCTCTCCCGGGCAGTCCCCGCTGTCAGCGCGCTGCCCTCACTCACCCGGATTGTGGGCCCGGAGCTCGTCCCTCTTCCCCCTGAGGCACCGCCCGGCCATGCCTGTGAACACAGAGGCTGTCACGGCCCCAGCGGCACAGCTCCGTGCCAGCGGCGCTGCCGGGGCAGCAGGCGGGGCTGGGGCCGAGCTGCGGCGGGCCGGGGAGGGAGCGCGGGCTCAGGGCTCACCGATGATCCTGACGGCCGCCTCTCGTACGGACTCCTGAGGGCTATCCAGTAACCGCACGGCCCACTGCATCAGCTGGACCGCTCTGCTCCTGTCCTCTGCCAGCTGCAGAGAGCGGCAGGAGGGAAGGGTTGGCGCGGGCTCAGCCCCTGGGCCGGGCGCTGCCTGCGCCCCGCCCCGGCCTCCCCTGCCCTCACAGCCCTGAGGCGCGGCCAGCAGCCGCTGGCCAAGGGCTCCCGAGGGCAGGGGGCAGAGGGCCGGCTGCTGCCCGGGGAGCCACGGTGCCGGCCCGCAGCCCCACCGGGCCGGGGCTCCGTGGGCACCCGGCTCGGGCCCACGGGAGCCTGGAGAAGAGCCCGGGCGGCCTCTGGCTGCAGCAGCGGGCAGGGGCACAGCTGCCCGGCCCGCACACTGAGCACCGCCCTCAGGGGCCTTCTCCGGCCTGAGCCTGGGGCTTCAGGCCCTCCTTACCAGGCAGTTGGCAAACTTCAACATCTTCTCCCTCTCAAGTAGCTGCTTGAGCTTCCTTCTCCTCAGGAACTTTACCACACGAAGCAGCGTTTCCCGAGAGGCCTGGAGGGGAACAGATGCACAGATGCGGAGCTGCTACCACAGCCCAAAGAAAAGGACTTGCGTCCCTGTGCCAAGGCCAGGAGCCAGAGGCTGGAGCCTGGGAGAAGCCAACCAGGAGACATCTGTGACCCTTTCCAGGGGGGCACCAGTGTAACTCAAAACCTCACCATTGCCACACGCTTGTTCTCATCATGGCAATGAAAGAAGAGTGGCAGAAGGCTCTGGCTCACAATCTTCTTCAGAGATTTTTGTCCTGTATTGACTACCAAGTCCATCACCTTGAAGAAGAGATTCAGGGAGAGCAGCTGCATATGGATGTCGTCCTGGAAAAAAGGAAAATACCTCAGCACCAATTTCTCCAAGCCCATCTGGGCAAATCCTAAAAGTCCACAAAATTTCTGGGCAGCAACCAGTGCCCATGGCGGGGGGCACAGAGCCTTACGCAGTCAAAGAGCGGCAGGAGTGCCTCAGCCAGCTTCGGGGCAGTGGTGCAGGATATCAGGATATGTTCGTTCTCAAGTATATTTGTGAGCACAGAGAGAGTCATGGTGACAACATAAATATCGGCATCACCCAGCAGCTCCACAAGGTTTTTAGACAGACTGCACATTCTTCTGGCCTGTGTGGAACACAAGGCTGTGCTGGGAAGCCGTGGACGGCTGCACTGCCAACACCGCCCTGGCACTGCAAGGCCATCCTGCTGCTGCAGGGCCCACAGGCCAACAGGCCTGCCCCAAAGCACTGGGGCAGGTGAGGCCGGAGAGCTGGGAGCAGCTGCCTCAGCTCCTGAAGCCCTGCACGCCCATGGGGCTGCTTTCCACAGCGCAACTTCAGCCATGGCCCCCTCCTCACCATCAAGGGATCCTTGCTGACCACCATGAGGCCTCTGAGAGCCAGGCGACGCCGCTCCCTGCACTTGCTCTGCAGGTACCTTGACATGATCTTCACGACAGTGAGAGCACATTCCCTCAAGTCCAGGCACTCGAGGACCTGAAAGGCACAGGGCAGTGACAGGGAGCCAGCCAGCAGGAGCCCGGAGCCGCAGAGGGCTGGGCCCAGGCAGCAGCACAGGGCATGGGCACCGTCCCAGGCAGCTGTGGCTGTGAGAGGGCAGAGAGCTGGGAGGCAGCTCAGCCAGGCAGCGCTGGAACCAGGCTCACCTCCACAAGGAATGCCAGCAAGGGCAGATCCCACCTTGGCTTTTCACTGCTGAGCAGCAGGAGAAGGCGATATGCGACATAGGAACACAGGGTGGTCAAGCGACGGAGCATCTCCCTGGCAGGGGGAAAAAGGCACCAAGACACTGAGGTGGGGGACAAACCTCTCCCAGGACTGACTCAGAGAGCTCTGGCCTTTCCCCAGCATCCCTGCAGGGGATGTGGGTGCTCTGGGAGATGGCCCCTTCTGGGCACCCTCCTCTCCCAGCCTTTTCCCGTCTTCTTGGCTGTCCCTCAGTGACGAGGCTCTCTGGGCCATGACCCCAGATACTGAGTGCAGCACAGGGTACAAATGCCGGGGGCAGTGGGGAGAAGGGGGTCTCACCTGGCCAGCAGACCCATAGCATAGTGCTGGGTGTCAGCACACAGCATCGTGTCCCAGCCACACTTGCGCTCCATAGACATCACCTCATTGTCACAGCACAGTTGGTAGAGCAGAGCCTTCATGGCCTGCACTGCAAACCTGTGTGCAGAGAAAGCCCAGGTCACACTGGGAGCACTGGGCCTCGCCACAAGGGTATGGGAAGGACAGGAGGACTGGGACCTGTTGGGCTTGCTGGGAAGGCGGTGTTCCTCCTGGCATGCTCTCCAGAAGGCATCAACTTCCTCTGGTGGCATCTGCTGTGTGGTGATGGCAACATGGAAGAGCAGAGCCACAAACAGGCGGGAGGAATACAGTATCATGGTCTGGTGGCACTCAGGCATCTGGATAGTCACCCAGATCACCAGAGTTGCCTGCAAAAGAAGCAGCCCAAGACAGCGCTCAGTGCCGAGGTGTCTGTGGGGCAGGGCCCAAGGGCAGATGCAGGAGGAGCAGCGGGCCTGGTGCCCCCTGAGCCTGCCCCTAGCCCAGAGTTCAGCCCATCGCCTGAGGCATGGAGAGGATGGAGAGCTGCTGGAGAGGCGTCCTGGGGGTGGGCATGGGCCCAGAAACTCACAGCCAGGGAAAAAACGTCCTTGTTGTCCCCATCAGAGGTGCATGCGCTGTGCAGTGGCCAATCCTCCATTACACGGACTAGTGTTGGCAGCACTTTCTCCATTGTTACTTGTGACGAGTCAATGATTCTCCACATGATTGTAGCAGCTCTGTGGGATGAGAGCTCTGTGTCAGGGGCATCTCAGTCCCTGGACAATGCCTTGTGCAGCTGTGGGGGCCCAGGTGACAGAGCCCCGGTGCCCTGAGGGGCAGGGAGGGAGCATTGGCAGCAGGCTTGGGGAACAGAGGGGCCCCTGGGTCCTGGACCTCTTTGTCTGTCTGGCAGAGCCCATAGCACAGCCTGTGCAGGGCCATGGGCCCTAAAGGCTGGTGGGCCCTGAGCTGTGCAGGCACGTGGGCCCCGTACCTGTCACATGTTGGGGCACAGCGCAGGAGGGTCAGCACCACATCAGAAGGGTGTTCTTTAGCCATCTTCACAATGTCACTTTTCAGCCTGGCATCCACAGTGACATTGGACAGTAGACTCTGGTGGATGCCCCTTACAATGGCTGGCACCTGGAGGAGCCATGGGAGAGATTTTGAGTGCTGTCCAAGGCAGCAACTTCCCCAGCTTCCCCCAGGAACTGCTTCCCTTGCCCCCACACTGTGCTGGCCTCACAGGCTAAAGGGGGCCCAGTGACCGTGGCTTGAGGGGACACATGGTCCTGGCAGGCCTCCAGGCGTGGCCCCAGGCTGCTTACCTGCTGCGGAGAAGGAACAGCAGTGTCGTCACAAAAATCCATAGCGGGAGCACAAAGCACAATGGGAATGGGCATCGTGCCAGTTTTTGAGATGTCCTCAGTTTCTTCATTGTCAGTGTTTGTGATGGCCACATCCTCAGTCACTGCCTTGCCCACCTTTGTCCTGTCCTTGTTCATTTCAGCCTCAGAGTCCTGTGAGTGCTCATCCAAATCTGGGCTGACATCGGGCTCTGCCTGGAGCTCGGTCAGCCCCGAGTCAGGCTCGGCTGTGCCCTCAGCTGCTGCAGTGCTGGTCTTTGTGCGCCGAATGCGCAGGAATTTCCGGAACCTCTGCAGGAGAATAAAGGACAGGGAAGGCAGGGATGCTCCATGGCATGCTCCAAGCATGGTGCTGGGCTGAGCAGGGACAGCAGGCCCAGCCCAGGTCGGGGTGGCTGCAGGTACCTTCAGGGTTTTGCGCAAGCGGCCACGGCCGGGTTCCTGCTCTTGTGTCTTGTCCAGGGCTGCACCTGGCAAAGAGCGAGCGCAGCCAGAGCTGAGGGGCTGCGGGAGAGGCTGGAGAGCACAGCCCAGCCCTGTGCTGCCCAGGCAGGGAGAGCCCCGGGATGGCCCAGGGGATGGAGCACGGCCACTGCGGGGTGTCTGCCCTGCCCCTGTCCCATCCTGTCCATGGGCATGTCCCCAGGGGATGGCATGGGATGGGATGGGATGGGATGGGATGGGATGGGATGGGATGGGATGGGATGGGATGGGATGGGATGGGATGGGATGGGATGGGATGGGGTGGGATGGGTTGGGATGGGATGGGATGGGATGGGATGGGATGGGATGGGATGGGATGGGACCAAGCTGGCTGCAGCCATCAGCCCTGTGGCCCAGCTCTGCCACTCACCATCCTGTAGTGTCTGGATCTGCTCTGGATCTTCAGGCTCTTGTGCTGGGGCAGCTCCACGGTCTTTAGTGTCTTTCCCCCTGAACACTTTGAACAGGCCAAGGAATCTGCCCGCCATTCCACCACTCGGCCTTGACGGGACCTTCTAGAGAGATGCCCCAGGATATTGCCAAGTCAACAAATGCAGTTGTGCCTTCAAGGCACCTGCAACAAGGAAGCCTCAGAAAGGCTGCAGAAAGTCCTGCACTCTGCTGTTGAGGACCCCTGCCAAAATCAGAGGAGCCTTTTCATTAACGATTCAGGTGACCAAATCCCACGGTCTGGACTTGATGGCACTTGACCGCAGGAATGGGAGATGCCTGGAAAAGTTCCGAGTCACCAAGTCCTGCAGTCTGACCTCTAGGTCAGCTGCAGGAATAACGCTACGGAAAAGCTTCGGAGGAGACGGGAACGAGGGTGCTGTGCGGGGGCTCCTCACGGCACCGCTCTGTCCTGTCCTGTCCCGTCGCGTACTCCGAGCACCCGGGCAAGCTTCTATTTCCCACGTGTCACAATGGGCCCTTGGACACCGGGTTCCATTCCATGCCACGGTGACCATGCTGCACCGTGTCACCAAGGGCCCTTGCACACACTGCCGCCCTCCCTGGGGCCGCCCCCAGCCCAGCCAACGCGGCCCAGGCTGGAAGGAATGCCTGGCCCCAGGTGTCTAAGGCAGCCCCACAGGATCTTTAGGAAGCGCTCAGAGCATCAGCAAATGCTGCCCTGCTCTGCGGGCTCAGGGCAGCAGAAGGAGCCCCCAGGGCTGCCGACGCAGCCGCGCTGGGAAGGGCACGGGCCCTTCCAGGGACGCTGGCACGGCCTCCTTGGGACACGTCCCGGCCCGTGGCCGTCCTAAACCCGCGGGTGTGACTCACACAAGGAACGTGTGGGCCCGGGCACCAATGCTGCTCTGAGCCCTGGGGCCCGGGCAGCGCTGCCATCAGCAGCTGGGGCAGAGTCCCTGCCCAAGCAGAGCTGCCACCCCCCGAGCCCTGGCAGCGCTGGTGCCCGTCTCCTGCCCCAGAGACCTGTGCCCCCGGGGGGCTTCTGTGCCACAGGGAGCCAAAGCCCACGAGCATTTGCGGCTGATGGCAGGAGCACCTGGAGCAACTGCGGGCAACACTTGGTTTCTGTCAGGAGCTCTTCCTCCCTGCTGGAATGATTTTTGCATTGAACTGATTTCCTTCACCACAGAAACATCTTCTCCTCGAAGGCACAGAAGAACCTGGCATAAAGAAATCCGCACTTCAAGAAAGCTTAACTTCCCATTGTTCATCACAAGGACTTCCAAAAAGGGACAAATTTATTGGCTTGGCGGAGAATGGGAATGGTTTTGAAGTTTGTTCCACACACAGAGCAGCAACTCATTTGCTTTAATATCACCCACTGAAAGTCACTTTACAAAATCTAACACTACACAGAGCCAAAAAGAAGACCATTCATTGGATTGGGATGGTAATATCCTAATCCTCTCAAGGAATAAAAGCACTCAAGGAATGTAAGACCACTCAGTGTTACAACAGTAACCCAAGCAAATGAATGGATGGCAGAAGGGCTGATCCTACCCCAGTACAAATATCTAAGTTGCCTCTTGTTCCCTGCAGGGGAAACAGGACCAGTGAAAGAAATTGTCACAGATATTCTTTCTGCCCTCCACAACCAAAGCTGTGCCAAGGCACAGATGCTGCCTTCAAACTGACTCAGATTCCAGCCCACACTCTCACCTTCCAGACAACTCCTTCCTCAACACGCCCCCCAACACCCACCCCCCAAACACCCCCACAGAAGCCCTCAACGCCCCGCCAGGAGCCCCATCTGTGCCCGTCCCTCCGCAGAGCTTTCCCAGCCTCCAGCAGAGCCCCTGGTTCCCTGCACGTGCCATGGGATGGCACCCAGGAGGGTCTGATCCAAGGCCTTCCCTGGCAGCAAAGCCAGGCTGCCCGGCCTATGGTTCCTGGATCATCCTTCCCAGCAAGCCTTCCCGTGCACGGCTGTTCCATTGGCACATCTGCGCTCAGCTCGGACTGCTCCACTCAACCAGGGCTGCTGGGAAAGGATCCAGAGCAGCCTGGCAAGCTCTTTCTCCAGCTCCCTCTTCACTCCTGGGGGAGGTAGAACATTCCACAGGAAAGCATCTGGTGCCACACAGAGTGGGTGGCATCAGGCAGCTCTGGGGAGGCCCCTCAGGACTGCTGTATCCTGAGGGAACACCGCTGGCCATCCCCTGGGTGTATCTGCAAAAGCTTCAAATCAGCTGCCTCAGCTTCCAGGGCCTCTCTTGGCCAGCATCCTGACGTGGCTGCAGGGCTGCTGCGAGGGGCTGCTGGGACCCAGCGGGACAGGACCGGCTGTCTTGTGTCCTCGTAGCAGCCCTGACACAGCCAGGGCCATCCCGAAAGCAGAGAAACGCTCACGTGTCAGCAGAGACGAGCACGGAGCCCTGGGCTGCTCTCAGGCTATCTCAGCTGGGCTCGCTCCACCACACGGCCCCATGTTAAGGCCGGCTGATGCCCAGCTGCCAGAAATGCCTACCTTGTTCTCTCCAAGATGCACAGGCAGAGCCAACGAGCAGGACACCTTGGGAGGCCTTTTCTGAGGCCAGGGACACACCAAGGTCAGCCAAGGCTCTCCATGCTGCCTGGCCCATACGTCCCAGCTCTGTGCTGGCCCTGGGCCACAGCAGCTCCCACCAAGCAGGAGACAATGCATATTGCCAAGAGTTGAAATACAGCAGACAGGAAAGATGTGAAAAGTATGTGTGTAAAGGCCTTTTAATTCACAGTTCTCACAGAGAGCTTTGGGGCTCATGGCTGGACAGAGATGCTCCTGCTCACACCTCTGTCCAAAGAGGGTAACACACCCTGCTGCAGGTGCTTGGATTGGTTTGCACAGGTCCAGGCAGATGCCAAACCTGCTCCTCACTGCCTTCTCCGTGCCCCTCTGCCACGTGCAATGGGCCTCAAGCACTGAAAGGAGCACAGAGAGCCAAAGGGCGACACTCGCACCTGCCTCACTGGGAGCTCCCTGGCAAGCGCTTTCCTATAGGAGCAAGCCCCTTTCCTCCCAAGGTGTTTCCCCAAATGTCTGGCATTCCTAGGGAAGACCAAAATGCCACTGTTGAGTCAGAAATGACACAGACTCCAAAAGGAATCAGACGCCTAATCCACTTTATGATGAAATCCATTCATTTATATAGTCTAATTTGCTATACATAGACCTGATTGGTCCTTTAATCAAAATATCGACATCATTGTCTAAATAAGAAAGGACCCTTTAGTAAACATATTTCCATAACATTCCACATCTTCACAAACACCAGGATCAGCAACTTTAGATATGAAATTTTAATAATAATTTCGTTTGCGCTTTTCACAGCTTTTCCCAGAATCATGCCTGGGAAACATGTCTGTTTCTTCCTGTGACCAGAGAGCGGCCCCCACTCCAACACACCTTTAAGTGACGCTGGCAAGGCTGAATGACTTCAGGTCCTTTCAGGACAGGCACTCCAGCTCTAGCTCCTCTTCCCCCAAGTGAGTTTCCAGGTGCAGGCTCAGAGGTGCAGCCCCAGGCCCTCTACAAACACAAGCTGCCTCAGCTCCTGCCTGCGCTCACAGCACCAAAACCAGGCTGTTCCTGGCCAGGGACCAGAGCCCTGTTCCTGCAGGATGCTCTTGCCAGCACCTTCCAGGTCTCTCTGCTGTGCACACAGAGCTTTTCATGCCCGCTCCCAACAGGCTTTGGAACACAGAGCCCAAGCTGGCTGGCTCTGCCACCAGCACAGCCCAAACGCAGGCGGAGGAAGAAGCAGCAGGGGCCGTTTTGCGGCCATGCCCAAGAGAGACTGGCAGGGTGCCCTCCCTCTGCTCTCCCTTGCTTGGCTTTCTGACTGGCTCTGAGCCTGGGGCTGCCATTCCTCACTTGTGGGGAGCAGAAGCACAGCCGGGATCCCAGCACTGCCTGACAGCACTCCGGGCACCGGCACAGCCACGTGTCCGAGTCTCAGGCACCGTGCTGCTGCTTCATTTGCTCTTGGGCACAGCCAGAGCTCCCTGCTAAGCCAGGATGCTCTCTGCTTCTGCCCTCTTCCTCATCCTGTGCAGGGATGGAGCACTGCTGTGCTTTCAGGAAGCTATTCTTGAAAGCTTCCAGCATTCTAAGCTCCTTTGCCCTCCATGGATGCTTGCCATGGAATCCCTCTCAGCTGGGCTCAGAGCATACTCAGGTTGGCTCTCCCAAATTCCAGGGGCTCCAGGGTGCTCAGCAAGATGTGTAACGGCACAGTGCTGTGGAACTGCACCTTCAGCACAGGGACCTTTCCAGCCTGACCTGCCCTCGTTCCTCTGGGTCCGTGCACAAACACGGTGTGGCAGAGAACGGCAGCAGGGCCTGTGTGTCCCAGGGTCGGGGATTTGCTTAAGCTCCACAGGGATGCAGGCAAAGTGAAGAAGCCAAACTGTTTATTAATGAAAGGTGAAGCAAAGGGCTGATATGGGAGGGAGAAAGGGAATGACCAGGGCTTCAGGGCTGGTGGGTGGGAGATATCTACAGGCAGGGTGAAGTCAGGAGCTACTGAACTTCTCACAGGCTCAGCTGTGCCCAGCATCAGCTCTGCCTGGAGCACCAGTGGCGCAGTGGGAGATGGCGTCCTCTTCAGTGTCTCCTGGTGCTGTTCTTGGGACACGGGTTCACTGGATCCTGAAGATGCACCCAATTCTTCAGCTCTTCTGGCACATTGGGTGTGAATATCCAGGTTACCGTGGGATGGACTAGTGTCTTTCCTTGGGACTTAAATGGCTGGAACAGAGAGGAAGAGAGCCACAGTCAGCACCCACATCTGCAGGAATCCTAGGAGACGCTCCTGCCAAGGTGTGCTGGTTTGTGCATCACGGACATGATGTTTTGGGAGAGGCTGCTGGCAGGTTCCTCCGTGTCTGATCGGAAACCAGTCAAGGGTTGGCTTTGGGAATTGATAATCTGGAAAGCTGTACATGAAAGCCTCTGTGAAAAACACACGTTACAAACGAAAGAAACTTGGGAACTTTCTCTTTTCCCTTCTGGCAGACAAAGAGGTAACACAGCTGACGCAGCCCAGGCCTGGCTGAGGTCAGTGAAGAAGTCAAGTCCCAGATGGGAGGGATGAGGAGATGCCTTTAGGTTTAGGCTGAAATCCTCTTGTAAACATATGGAGAACGACACTTTTTTCCCTATAACGCATGAAGGTATGGGGAGATGAAAGTGTTCAAATGGAAGGTATGGAGCAAAACCTCCATGCTAAAGTCAGCAGATGTTAAAGTAGCTGTGATACTACGAAAAGTTTGAACAGAGACGGAGAGAAGAGTGATGAAGATCCTGTGCCCCCAGGAACAGAAGATCTCTCTTGCTAGAAATGGAAGATGATTTTAGAGATAGATAAAGAGAACCTTTGCCTTTGAACATCTCAGCTTTAGAACAGTACCCCCTAAGCTGACATGGCACAGAAACACAGCTGTGGGAAAACCTTGTGGAAAATGGGAGCGATTTCAGAATTGCAGATTTCCCTGTAG
The DNA here is from genome assembly GCF_028018845.1 of Melospiza georgiana. NCBI lineage: Eukaryota > Metazoa > Chordata > Aves > Passeriformes > Passerellidae > Melospiza > Melospiza georgiana. Next base: position 1,573,448 of record NC_080436.1, on the reverse strand, counting down.
TGTGGCTGCTTTCATGGAAATTAAGAGCTATGAGAGAACTGTTTTCTTGTGGAAAATCTCCATAACATTAACAAGAGGGACTTCTCCTTAAGTGAGCAGGAGGACTATTCTAGAGGTAGTAAAGTGACTCAAACTTTTGGTTTTGTCTCTTTACATTGTCAGTGGGAAAGAAACAGTTGTAGGGGGAGGTGTTCTGAAGATTTTGTTCTGATTCTTATTCTTATTACTCCTTCTTTTAATTACTGTTAATAATTTTTTCTTCATACCCTTTTAAAGTTTGGAGCCTGCTTTGCCTTCCTCCTAATCCTATCTCAAACAGAAAATTATTAAATACATGCTACTGGATGAACTGGTGATTAACCAACACGGAACTTACCACACTACTTGGAACATTGGCCAGGAAATGATCAATTGGCGAACCAAAACCACTACTCAAGGGTGTCCCACTCAGCTCTTGCATCGGCCAGAAGAGAGGAGGGGCCAACGGGATCAGCCGGAGGACGCTGGCCACGAATCCCCCCGACCAGTGTCCCTGAAATCGCTCACTGTGCCCTGCCCAGGCCACCCCTCATCCCCACAGGGAGCAAAGCCTGCCACAGCCGGGACAGGGACTGCAGCTCCGTGCCGGGGCAATGCAGCTCTCCCGGGCAGTCCCCGCTGTCAGCGCGCTGCCCTCACTCACCCGGATTGTGGGCCCGGAGCTCGTCCCTCTTCCCCCTGAGGCACCGCCCGGCCATGCCTGTGAACACAGAGGCTGTCACGGCCCCAGCGGCACAGCTCCGTGCCAGCGGCGCTGCCGGGGCAGCAGGCGGGGCTGGGGCCGAGCTGCGGCGGGCCGGGGAGGGAGCGCGGGCTCAGGGCTCACCGATGATCCTGACGGCCGCCTCTCGTACGGACTCCTGAGGGCTATCCAGTAACCGCACGGCCCACTGCATCAGCTGGACCGCTCTGCTCCTGTCCTCTGCCAGCTGCAGAGAGCGGCAGGAGGGAAGGGTTGGCGCGGGCTCAGCCCCTGGGCCGGGCGCTGCCTGCGCCCCGCCCCGGCCTCCCCTGCCCTCACAGCCCTGAGGCGCGGCCAGCAGCCGCTGGCCAAGGGCTCCCGAGGGCAGGGGGCAGAGGGCCGGCTGCTGCCCGGGGAGCCACGGTGCCGGCCCGCAGCCCCACCGGGCCGGGGCTCCGTGGGCACCCGGCTCGGGCCCACGGGAGCCTGGAGAAGAGCCCGGGCGGCCTCTGGCTGCAGCAGCGGGCAGGGGCACAGCTGCCCGGCCCGCACACTGAGCACCGCCCTCAGGGGCCTTCTCCGGCCTGAGCCTGGGGCTTCAGGCCCTCCTTACCAGGCAGTTGGCAAACTTCAACATCTTCTCCCTCTCAAGTAGCTGCTTGAGCTTCCTTCTCCTCAGGAACTTTACCACACGAAGCAGCGTTTCCCGAGAGGCCTGGAGGGGAACAGATGCACAGATGCGGAGCTGCTACCACAGCCCAAAGAAAAGGACTTGCGTCCCTGTGCCAAGGCCAGGAGCCAGAGGCTGGAGCCTGGGAGAAGCCAACCAGGAGACATCTGTGACCCTTTCCAGGGGGGCACCAGTGTAACTCAAAACCTCACCATTGCCACACGCTTGTTCTCATCATGGCAATGAAAGAAGAGTGGCAGAAGGCTCTGGCTCACAATCTTCTTCAGAGATTTTTGTCCTGTATTGACTACCAAGTCCATCACCTTGAAGAAGAGATTCAGGGAGAGCAGCTGCATATGGATGTCGTCCTGGAAAAAAGGAAAATACCTCAGCACCAATTTCTCCAAGCCCATCTGGGCAAATCCTAAAAGTCCACAAAATTTCTGGGCAGCAACCAGTGCCCATGGCGGGGGGCACAGAGCCTTACGCAGTCAAAGAGCGGCAGGAGTGCCTCAGCCAGCTTCGGGGCAGTGGTGCAGGATATCAGGATATGTTCGTTCTCAAGTATATTTGTGAGCACAGAGAGAGTCATGGTGACAACATAAATATCGGCATCACCCAGCAGCTCCACAAGGTTTTTAGACAGACTGCACATTCTTCTGGCCTGTGTGGAACACAAGGCTGTGCTGGGAAGCCGTGGACGGCTGCACTGCCAACACCGCCCTGGCACTGCAAGGCCATCCTGCTGCTGCAGGGCCCACAGGCCAACAGGCCTGCCCCAAAGCACTGGGGCAGGTGAGGCCGGAGAGCTGGGAGCAGCTGCCTCAGCTCCTGAAGCCCAGCCAAGGCAAATGAACTGTATTCCCCAACCCCATACTGCTCATACAACTTCAGCCACTGCCCCCTTCTCACCCTCAAGGGATCCTTGCTGAGCACCATGAGGCCTCTGAGCGCCAGGCGACGCCGCTCCCTGCACTCACTCTGCAGGTACCTTGACATGATCTCCAGTATGCTGTCACCACATTTCATCAAATCTAGGCTCTGAAAGACCTGAAAGGCACAGGGCAGTGACAGGGGAGCCGGCCAGCAGGAGCCCAGAAGCGCACAGGGCTGGGCCCAGGCAGCAGCACAGGGCGTGGGCACCGTCCCAGGCAGCTGTGGCTGTGAGAGGGCAGGGAGCTGGGAGGCAGCTCAGCCAGGCAGCCCTGGAACCAGGCTCACCTCCACAAGGAATGCCAGAAAGGGCAGATCCCAATGTGGCTCCTCCCTGTGCAGCCGCTTGACTAGATGGATTGCAATGAGGGAACACAACGGGATAAAGATACGGAACATCTCCCTGGAAGGGGGAAAAAAAGACACCAAGACCCTGAGGTGAGGGTGCTAAACCTCTCGCAGGAATGACTCCCAGATTTCTGGTCTTTCCCCAGCATCCCTGGAAGGCATGTTGGCCCTTTATGAGGCAGCTCAGTCTGGGCACCTTCCCCTCCCAGACTTTTCCAGTCTCCTTGGCTGTCCCTCAGTGACAAGGCTCTCTGGCCCAGGACTACACGGACTGAGTGGGGCACAGGGCACAAATGCCGGGGGCAGTGGGGAGAAGGGGGTCTCACCTGGCCAGCAGACCCATGGCATAGTGCTGGGTGTCAGCACACAGCATCGTGTCCCAGCCACGCTTGCGCTCCATAGCCACCACCTCATTGTAACATCGCAGTCGGCAGAGCAGAGCCTTCATGGCCTGCACTGCAAACCTGTGTGCAGAGCAAAGCCCAGGTCACACTGGGAGCGCTGGCACTGGCCACAGGGGCATGGGAAGGACAGGAGGACTGGGACCTGTTGGGCTTGCTGGGAAGGCGGTGTTCCTCCTGGCATGCTCTCCAGAAGTGATCAACTTCCTCTGGTGGCATCTGCTGTGTGGTGATGACAACATGGAAAAGCAGAGCCACAAAGAGGTGCCCAGAATAAGGAATCATTGACTTGTGGCACACAGGCACAATGACCCAGATCACCAGAGTTGCCTGCAAAAGAAGCAGCCCAAGACAGCGCTCAGTGCCGAGGTGTCTGTGGGGCACGGCCCAAGGGCAGATGCAGGAGGAGCAGCGGGCCTGGTGCCCCCTGAGCCTGCCCCTAGCCCAGGGTTCAGCTCAGCGCCTGAGGCATGGAGAGGATGGAGAGCTGCCGGTGAAGTGACCGAGGGAAAAGCAGAGGCCAAATCCAGAAACTCACAGCCAGGGAAAAAACGTCCTTGTTGTCCCCATCAGAGGTGCATGCGCTGTGCAGTGGCCAGTCCTCCATCACGCAGAGCAGTGTTGGCAGCACTTTCTCCATGGCTGGTCCCGATGACTTTATGGTTCTCCAAATCATTGCAGCAGCTCTGTGGGATCAGAGCTCTGTGTCAGGGGCATCTCAGTCCCTGGACCATGCCCTGTGCAGCTGTGGGGGCCCAGGTGACAGACCCCGGTGCCCTGAGGGGCAGGGAGGGAGCATTGGCAGCAGGCTTGGGGAACAGAGGGGCCCCAGGGTCCTGGACCTCTGTGTCTGTCTGGCAGAGCCCATAGCACAGCCTGCGCAGGGCCATGGGCCCCAAATGCTGGTGGGCCCTGAGCCGTGCAGGCACGTGGGCCCGGTACCTGTCACATGTTGGGGCACAGCGCAGGAGGGTCAGCACCACATCAGAAGGGTGTTCTTCAGCCATCCTCAGAATGTCACTTTGCAGCCTGGCATCCACAGTGACATTGGACAGTAGACTCTGGTGGATGCTCCTTACAATGGCTGGCACCTGGAGGAGCCATGGGGGAGATTTCGAGTGCTGTCCAAGGGAGCAACTTCCCCAGCTTCCCCCAGGAACTGCTTCCCTTGCCCCCACACTGTGCTGGCCTCAATGGCTGAGGCTCCCCAGTGACCATGGCTTGAGGGGACACACAATCCTGGTAATCCCCCAGGCCTGGCCCCAGGCTGCTTACCTGCTGCGGAGAAGGAACAGCACTGTCGTCACAAAAATCCATAGTGGGAGCAGGAATCCCAGTGGGAGTGGGTGTGCTGTCAGTTTTTGAGATGTCCTCAGTCTCTTCATTGCCAGTGTTTCTGATGACCACATCCTCGGTCATTGCTGTGAGAAGAGCCTTTGCCCAGTTTTCAGTCACTGAGGTGTCAAAGTCTTGAGAATGCTCCACCAAACCTGGGCTGACATCATCGGGCTCTGCCTGGAGCTTGGTCAGCCCTGAGTCAGGCTCGGCTGTGCCCTCAGCTGCTGCAGTGCTGGTCTTTGTGCGCCGAATGCACAGGAATTTCCGGAATCTCTGCAGGACAACAAAGCACAGAGAAGGCAGGGATGCTCCATGGCATGCTCCAAGCATGGTGCTGGGCTGAGCAGGGACAGCAGGCCCAGCCCAGGTCAGGGTGGCTGCAGGTACCTTCAGGGTTTTGCGCAAGCGGCCACGGCCGGGTTCCTGCTCTTGTGTCTTGTCCAGGGCTGCACCTGGCAAAGAGCGAGCGCGGCCAGAGCTGAGGGGCTGCGGGAGAGGCCGGAGAGCACAGCCCAGCCCTGTGCTGCCCAGGCAGGGAGAGCCCCGGGATGGCCCAGGGGATGGAGCACGGCCCCTGCGGTGTGTCTGCCCTGCCCCTGTTCCATCCTGTCCATGGGCATGTGCCCAGGGGACGGGATGGGATAGGATGGGATGGGATGGGATGCAGCCAAGCTGGCTACAGCCATCAGCCCTGTGGCCCAGCGCTGACACTCACCATCCTGTAGTGTCTGGATCTGCTCCGGATCTTCAGTCTGTTGTGCTGGGGCAGCTCCACGGTCTTTCTTTTTGTTCCCTCTTGAAACTTTGAACAGGCCAAGGAATCTGCCCGCCATTCCACCACTCGGCCTTGACGGTACCTTCTAGAGAGATGCCCCAGGATATCGCCAAGTCAACAATTGCAGTTGTGCCTTCAAGGCACCTGCAACAAAGAAGCACCAGAAAGGCTGCAGGACAGTAAGTCCTGCACTCTGGTGTTGAGGACTCCTGCCAAAATCACAGGAGCCTCTTCATTAACGATTCAGGTGACCAAATCCCACGGTCTGGACTTGATGGCACTGGCCGCAGTAAAGGGAGATGCCTGGAAAAGTTCCGAGTGTCCAAGTCCTGCAGTCTGGCCTCTAGGTCAGCTGCAGGAATAACGCCACGGAAAAGCTCCGGAGGAGACGGGAACAAGGGTGCTGTGCGGGGGCTCCTCACGGCACTGCTCTGTCCCATCCTGTTTCGTTGTGTCCTCCAAGCACCCGGGCAAGCTTCTATTTCCCACGTGTCACAAAGGGCCCTTGGACACCGGGTTCCATTCCATGCCACCCTGACCATGCTGCACCCTGTCACCAAGGGCCCTTGCACACGCTGCCGCCTGCCCTGGGGCCGCCCCCTGCCCAGCCAACGCGGCCCAGGCTGGAAGGAATGCCTGGCCCCAGGTGTCTAAGGCAGCCCCACAGGATCTTTAGGAAGCGCTCAGAGCATCAGCAAACGCTGCCCTGCTCTGCGGGCTCAGGGCAGCAGAAGGAGCCCCCAGGGCTGCCGACGCAGACGCGCTGGGAAGGGCACGGGCCCTTCCAGGGACGCTGGCACGGCCTCCTTGGGACACGTCCCGGCCCGTGGCCGTCCTAAACCCGCGGGTGTGACTCACACAAGGAACGTGTGGGCCCGGGCACCAATGCTGCTCTGAGCCCTGGGGCCCGGACAGCGCTGCCATCAGCAGCTGGGGCAGAGTCCCTGCCCAAGCAGAGCTGCCACCCCCCGAGCCCTGGCAGCGCTGGTGCCCGTCTCCTGCCCCAGAGACCTGTGCCCCCGGGGGGCTTCTGTGCCGCAGGGAGCCAAAGCCCACGAGCATTTGCGGCTGATGGCAGGAGCACCTGGAGCAACTGCGGGCAACACTTGGTTTCTGTCAGGAGCTCTTCCTCCCTGCTGGAATGATTTTTGCATTGAACTGATTTCCTTCACCACAGAAACATCTTCTCCTCGAAGGCACAGAAGAACCTGGCATAAAGAAATCCGCACTTCAAGAAAGCTTAACTTCCCATTGTTCATCACAAGGACTTCCAAAAAGGGACAAATTTATTGGCTTGGCGGAGAATGGGAATGGTTTTGAAGTTTGTTCCACACACAGAGCAGCAACTCATTTGCTTTAATATCACCCACTGAAAGTCACTTTACAAAATCTAACACTACACAGAGCCAAAAAGAAGACCATTCATTGGATTGGGATGGTAATATCCTAATCCTCTCAAGGAATAAAAGCACTCAAGGAATGTAAGACCACTCAGTGTTACAACAGTAACCCAAGCAAATGAATGGATGGCAGAAGGGCTGATCCTACCCCAGTACAAATATCTAAGTTGCCTCTTGTTCCCTGCAGGGGAAACAGGACCAGTGAAAGAAATTGTCACAGATATTCTTTCTGCCCTCCACAACCAAAGCTGTGCCAAGGCACAGATGCTGCCTTCAAACTGACTCAGATTCCAGCCCACACTCTCACCTTCCAGACAACTCCTTCCTCAACACGCCCCCCAACACCCACCCCCCAAACACCCCCACAGAAGCCCTCAACGCCCCGCCAGGAGCCCCATCTGTGCCCGTCCCTCCGCAGAGCTTTCCCAGCCTCCAGCAGAGCCCCTGGTTCCCTGCACGTGCCATGGGATGGCACCCAGGAGGGTCTGATCCAAGGCCTTCCCTGGCAGCAAAGCCAGGCTGCCCGGCCTATGGTTCCTGGATCATCCTTCCCAGCAAGCCTTCCCGTGCACGGCTGTTCCATTGGCACATCTGCGCTCAGCTCGGACTGCTCCACTCAACCAGGGCTGCTGGGAAAGGATCCAGAGCAGCCTGGCAAGCTCTTTCTCCAGCTCCCTCTTCACTCCTGGGGGAGGTAGAACATTCCACAGGAAAGCATCTGGTGCCACACAGAGTGGGTGGCATCAGGCAGCTCTGGGGAGGCCCCTCAGGACTGCTGTATCCTGAGGGAACACCGCTGGCCATCCCCTGGGTGTATCTGCAAAAGCTTCAAATCAGCTGCCTCAGCTTCCAGGGCCTCTCTTGGCCAGCATCCTGACGTGGCTGCAGGGCTGCTGCGAGGGGCTGCTGGGACCCAGCGGGACAGGACCGGCTGTCTTGTGTCCTCGTAGCAGCCCTGACACAGCCAGGGCCATCCCGAAAGCAGAGAAACGCTCACGTGTCAGCAGAGACGAGCACGGAGCCCTGGGCTGCTCTCAGGCTATCTCAGCTGGGCTCGCTCCACCACACGGCCCCATGTTAAGGCCGGCTGATGCCCAGCTGCCAGAAATGCCTACCTTGTTCTCTCCAAGATGCACAGGCAGAGCCAACGAGCAGGACACCTTGGGAGGCCTTTTCTGAGGCCAGGGACACACCAAGGTCAGCCAAGGCTCTCCATGCTGCCTGGCCCATACGTCCCAGCTCTGTGCTGGCCCTGGGCCACAGCAGCTCCCACCAAGCAGGAGACAATGCATATTGCCAAGAGTTGAAATACAGCAGACAGGAAAGATGTGAAAAGTATGTGTGTAAAGGCCTTTTAATTCACAGTTCTCACAGAGAGCTTTGGGGCTCATGGCTGGACAGAGATGCTCCTGCTCACACCTCTGTCCAAAGAGGGTAACACACCCTGCTGCAGGTGCTTGGATTGGTTTGCACAGGTCCAGGCAGATGCCAAACCTGCTCCTCACTGCCTTCTCCGTGCCCCTCTGCCACGTGCAATGGGCCTCAAGCACTGAAAGGAGCACAGAGAGCCAAAGGGCGACACTCGCACCTGCCTCACTGGGAGCTCCCTGGCAAGCGCTTTCCTATAGGAGCAAGCCCCTTTCCTCCCAAGGTGTTTCCCCAAATGTCTGGCATTCCTAGGGAAGACCAAAATGCCACTGTTGAGTCAGAGATGACACAGACTCCAAAAGGAATCAGACGCCTAATCCACTTTATGATGAAATCCATTCATTTATATAGTCTAATTTGCTATACATAGACCTGATTGGTCCTTTAATCAAAATATCGACATCATTGTCTAAATAAGAAAGGACCCTTTAGTAAACATATTTCCATAACATTCCACATCTTCACAAACACCAGGATCAGCAACTTTAGATATGAAATTTTAATAATAATTTCGTTTGCGCTTTTCACAGCTTTTCCCAGAATCATGCCTGGGAAACATGTCTGTTTCTTCCTGTGACCAGAGAGCGGCCCCCACTCCAACACACCTTTAAGTAACGCTGGCAAGGCTGAATGACTTCAGGTCCTTTCAGGACAGGCACTCCAGCTCTAGCTCCTCTTCCCCCAAGTGAGTTTCCAGGTGCAGGCTCAGAGGTGCAGCCCCAGGCCCTCTACAAACACAAGCTGCCTCAGCTCCTGCCTGCGCTCACAGCACCAAAACCAGGCTGTTCCTGGCCAGGGACCAGAGCCCTGTTCCTGCAGGATGCTCTTGCCAGCACCTTCCAGGTCTCTCTGCTGTGCACACAGAGCTTTTCATGCCCGCTCCCAACAGGCTTTGGAACACAGAGCCCAAGCTGGCTGGCTCTGCCACCAGCACAGCCCAAACGCAGGCGGAGGAAGAAGCAGCAGGGGCCGTTTTGCGGCCATGCCCAAGAGAGACTGGCAGGGTGCCCTCCCTCTGCTCTCCCTTGCTTGGCTTTCTGACTGGCTCTGAGCCTGGGGCTGCCATTCCTCACTTGTGGGGAGCAGAAGCACAGCCGGGATCCCGGCACTGCCTGACAGCACTCCGGGCACCGGCACAGCCACGTGTCCGAGTCTCAGGCACCGTGCTGCTGCTTCATTTGCTCTTGGGCACAGCCAGAGCTCCCTGCTAAGCCAGGATGCTCTCTGCTTCTGCCCTCTTCCTCATCCTGTGCAGGGATGGAGCACTGCTGTGCTTTCAGGAAGCTATTCTTGAAAGCTTCCAGCATTCTAAGCTCCTTTGCCCTCCATGGATGCTTGCCATGGAATCCCTCTCAGCTGGGCTCAGAGCATACTCAGGTTGGCTCTCCCAAATTCCAGGGGCTCCAGGGTGCTCAGCAAGATGTGTAACGGCACAGTGCTGTGGAACTGCACCTTCAGCACAGGGACCTTTCCAGCCTGACCTGCCCTCGTTCCTCTGGGTCCATGCACAAAACACGGTGTGGCAGAGAACGGCAGCAGGGCCTGTGTGTCCCAGGGTCGGGGATTTGCTTAAGCTCCACAGGGATGCAGGCAAAGTGAAGAAGCCAAACTGTTTATTAATGAAAGGTGAAGCAAAGGGCTGATATGGGAGGGAGAAAGGGAATGACCAGGGCTTCAGGGCTGGTGGGTGGGAGATATCTACAGGCAGGGTGAAGTCAGGAGCTACTGAACTTCTCACAGGCTCAGCTGTGCCCAGCATCAGCTCTGCCTGGAGCTCCAGTGGCAGTGGGAGATGGCGTCCTCTTCAGTGTCTCCTGGTGCTGTTCTTGGGACACGGGTTCACTGGATCCTGAAGATGCACCCAATTCTTCAGCTCTTCTGGCACATTGGGTGTGAATATCCAGGTTACCATGGGATGGACTAGTGTCTTTCCTTGGGACTTAAATGGCTGGAACAGAGAGGAAGAGAGCCACAGTCAGCACCCACATCTGCAGGAATCCTAGGAGACGCTCCTGCCAAGGTGTGCTGGTTTGTGCATCACGGACATGATGTTTTGGGAGAGGCTGCTGGCAGGTTGCTCCGTGTCTGATCGGAAACCAGTCAAGGGTTGGCTTTGGGAATTGATAATCTGGAAAGCCGTACATGAAAGCCTCTGTGAAAAACACACGTTACAAACGAAAGAAACTTGGGAACTTTCTCTTTTCCCTTCTGGCAGACAAAGAGGTAACACAGCTGACGCAGCCCAGGCCTGGCTGAGGTCAGTGAAGAAGTCAAGTCCCAGATGGGAGGGATGAGGAGATGCCTTTAGGTTTAGGCTGAAATCCTCTTGTAAACATATGGAGAACGACACTTTTTTCCCTATAACGCATGAAGGTATGGGGAGATGAAAGTGTTCAAATGGAAGGTATGGAGCAAAACCTCCATGCTAAAGTCAGCAGATGTTAAAGTAGCTGTGATGCTACGAAAAGTTTGAACAGAGACGGAGAGAAGAGTGATGAAGATCCTGTGCCCCCAGGAACAGAAGATCTCTCTTGCTAGAAATGGAAGATGATTTTAGAGATAGATAAAGAGAACCTTTGCCTTTGAACATCTCAGCTTTAGAACAGTACCCCCTAAGCTGACATGGCACAGAAACACAGCTGTGGGAAAACCTTGTGGAAAATGGGAGCGATTTCAGAATTGCAGATTTCCCTGTAGTGTGGCTGCTTTCATGGAAATTAAGAGCTATGAGAGAACTGTTTTCTTGTGGAAAATCTCCATAACATTAACAAGAGGGACTTCTCCTTAAGTGAGCAGGAGGACTATTCTAGAGGTAGTAAAGTGACTCAAACTTTTGGTTTTGTCTCTTTACATTGTCAGTGGGAAAGAAACAGTTGTAGGGGGAGGTGTTCTGAAGATTTTGTTCTGATTCTTATTCTTATTACTCCTTCTTTTAATTACTGTTAATAATTTTTTCTTCATACCCTTTTAAAGTTTGGAGCCTGCTTTGCCTTCCTCCTAATCCTATCTCAAACAGAAAATTATTAAATACATGCTACTGGATGAACTGGTGATTAACCAACACGGAACTTACCACACTACTTGGAACATTGGCCAGGAAATGATCAATTGGCGAACCAAAACCACTACTCAAGGGTGTCCCACTCAGCTCTTGCATCGGCCAGAAGAGAGGAGGGGCCAACGGGATCAGCCGGAGGACGCTGGCCACGAATCCCCCCGACCAGTGTCCCTGAAATCGCTCACTGTGCCCTGCCCAGGCCACCCCTCATCCCCACAGGGAGCAAAGCCTGCCACAGCCGGGACAGGGACTGCAGCTCCGTGCCGGGGCAATGCAGCTCTCCCGGGCAGTCCCCGCTGTCAGCGCGCTGCCCTCACTCACCCGGATTGTGGGCCCGGAGCTCGTCCCTCTTCCCCCTGAGGCACCGCCTGGCCATGCCTGTGAACACAGAGGCTGTCACGGCCCCAGCGGCACAGCTCCGTGCCAGCGGCGCTGCCGGGGCAGCAGGCGGGGCTGGGGCCGAGCTGCGGCGGGCCGGGGAGGGAGCGCGGGCTCAGGGCTCACCGATGATCCTGACGGCCGCCTCTCGTACGGACTCCTGAGGGCTATCCAGTAACCGCACGGCCCACTGCATCAGCTGGACCGCTCTGCTCCTGTCCTCTGCCAGCTGCAGAGAGCGGCAGGAGGGAAGGGTTGGCGCGGGCTCAGCCCCTGGGCCGGGCGCTGCCTGCGCCCCGCCCCGGCCTCCCCTGCCCTCACAGCCCTGAGGCGCGGCCAGCAGCCGCTGGCCAAGGGCTCCCGAGGGCAGGGGGCAGAGGGCCGGCTGCTGCCCGGGGAGCCACGGTGCCGGCCCGCAGCCCCACCGGGCCGGGGCTCCGTGGGCACCCGGCTCGGGCCCACGGGAGCCTGGAGAAGAGCCCGGGCGGCCTCTGGCTGCAGCAGCGGGCAGGGGCACAGCTGCCCGGCCCGCACACTGAGCACCGCCCTCAGGGGCCTTCTCCGGCCTGAGCCTGGGGCTTCAGGCCCTCCTTACCAGGCAGTTGGCAAACTTCAACATCTTCTCCCTCTCAAGTAGCTGCTTGAGCTTCCTTCTCCTCAGGAACTTTACCACACGAAGCAGCGTTTCCCGAGAGGCCTGGAGGGGAACAGATGCACAGATGCGGAGCTGCTACCACAGCCCAAAGAAAAGGACTTGCGTCCCTGTGCCAAGGCCAGGAGCCAGAGGCTGGAGCCTGGGAGAAGCCAACCAGGAGACATCTGTGACCCTTTCCAGGGGGGCACCAGTGTAACTCAAAACCTCACCATTGCCACACGCTTGTTCTCATCATGGCAATGAAAGAAGAGTGGCAGAAGGCTCTGGCTCACAATCTTCTTCAGAGATTTTTGTCCTGTATTGACTACCAAGTCCATCACCTTGAAGAAGAGATTCAGGGAGAGCAGCTGCATATGGATGTCGTCCTGGAAAAAAGGAAAATACCTCAGCACCAATTTCTCCAAGCCCATCTGGGCAAATCCTAAAAGTCCACAAAATTTCTGGGCAGCAACCAGTGCCCATGGCGGGGGGCACAGAGCCTTACGCAGTCAAAGAGCGGCAGGAGTGCCTCAGCCAGCTTCGGGGCAGTGGTGCAGGATATCAGGATATGTTCGTTCTCAAGTATATTTGTGAGCACAGAGAGAGTCATGGTGACAACATAAATATCGGCATCACCCAGCAGCTCCACAAGGTTTTTAGACAGACTGCACATTCTTCTGGCCTGTGTGGAACACAAGGCTGTGCTGGGAAGCCGTGGACGGCTGCACTGCCAACACCGCCCTGGCACTGCAAGGCCATCCTGCTGCTGCAGGGCCCACAGGCCAACAGGCCTGCCCCAAAGCACTGGGGCAGGTGAGGCCGGAGAGCTGGGAGCAGCTGCCTCAGCTCCTGAAGCCCAGCCAAGGCAAATGAACTGTATTCCCCAACCCCATACTGCTCATACAACTTCAGCCACTGCCCCCTTCTCACCCTCAAGGGATCCTTGCTGAGCACCATGAGGCCTCTGAGCGCCAGGCGACGCCGCTCCCTGCACTCACTCTGCAGGTACCTTGACATGATCTCCAGTATGCTGTCACCACATTTCATCAAATCTAGGCTCTGAAAGACCTGAAAGGCACAGGGTAGTGACAGGGGAGCCGGCCAGCAGGAGCCCAGAAGCGCACAGGGCTGGGCCCAGGCAGCAGCACAGGGCGTGGGCACCGTCCCAGGCAGCTGTGGCTGTGAGAGGGCAGGGAGCTGGGAGGCAGCTCAGCCAGGCAGCCCTGGAACCAGGCTCACCTCCACAAGGAATGCCAGAAAGGGCAGATCCCAATGTGGCTCCTCCCTGTGCAGCCGCTTGACTAGATGGATTGCAATGAGGGAACACAACGGGATAAAGATACGGAACATCTCCCTGGAAGGGGGAAAAAAAGACACCAAGACCCTGAGGTGAGGGTGCTAAACCTCTCGCAGGAATGACTCCCAGATTTCTGGTCTTTCCCCAGCATCCCTGGAAGGCATGTTGGCCCTTTATGAGGCAGCTCAGTCTGGGCACCTTCCCCTCCCAGACTTTTCCAGTCTCCTTGGCTGTCCCTCAGTGACAAGGCTCTCTGGCCCAGGACTACACGGACTGAGTGGGGCACAGGGCACAAATGCCGGGGGCAGTGGGGAGAAGGGGGTCTCACCTGGCCAGCAGACCCATGGCATAGTGCTGGGTGTCAGCACACAGCATCGTGTCCCAGCCACGCTTGCGCTCCATAGCCACCACCTCATTGTAACATCGCAGTCGGCAGAGCAGAGCCTTCATGGCCTGCACTGCAAACCTGTGTGCAGAGCAAAGCCCAGGTCACACTGGGAGCGCTGGCACTGGCCACAGGGGCATGGGAAGGACAGGAGGACTGGGACCTGTTGGGCTTGCTGGGAAGGCGGTGTTCCTCCTGGCATGCTCTCCAGAAGTGATCAACTTCCTCTGGTGGCATCTGCTGTGTGGTGATGACAACATGGAAAAGCAGAGCCACAAAGAGGTGCCCAGAATAAGGAATCATTGACTTGTGGCACACAGGCACAATGACCCAGATCACCAGAGTTGCCTGCAAAAGAAGCAGCCCAAGACAGCGCTCAGTGCCGAGGTGTCTGTGGGGCAGGGCCCAAGGGCAGATGCAGGAGGAGCAGCGGGCCTGGTGCCCCCTGAGCCTGCCCCTAGCCCAGGGTTCAGCTCAGCGCCTGAGGCATGGAGAGGATGGAGAGCTGCCGGTGAAGTGACCGAGGGAAAAGCAGAGGCCAAATCCAGAAACTCACAGCCAGGGAAAAAACGTCCTTGTTGTCCCCATCAGAGGTGCATGCGCTGTGCAGTGGCCAGTCCTCCATCACGCAGAGCAGTGTTGGCAGCACTTTCTCCATGGCTGGTCCCGATGACTTTATGGTTCTCCAAATCATTGCAGCAGCTCTGTGGGATCAGAGCTCTGTGTCAGGGGCATCTCAGTCCCTGGACCATGCCCTGTGCAGCTGTGGGGGCCCAGGTGACAGACCCCGGTGCCCTGAGGGGCAGGGAGGGAGCATTGGCAGCAGGCTTGGGGAACAGAGGGGCCCCAGGGTCCTGGACCTCTGTGTCTGTCTGGCAGAGCCCATAGCACAGCCTGCGCAGGGCCATGGGCCCCAAATGCTGGTGGGCCCTGAGCCGTGCAGGCACGTGGGCCCGGTACCTGTCACATGTTGGGGCACAGCGCAGGAGGGTCAGCACCACATCAGAAGGGTGTTCTTCAGCCATCCTCAGAATGTCACTTTGCAGCCTGGCATCCACAGTGACATTGGACAGTAGACTCTGGTGGATGCTCCTTACAATGGCTGGCACCTGGAGGAGCCATGGGGGAGATTTCGAGTGCTGTCCAAGGGAGCAACTTCCTCAGCTTCCCCCAGGAACTGCTTCCCTTGCCCCCACACTGTGCTGGCCTCAATGGCTGAGGCTCCCCAGTGACCATGGCTTGAGGGGACACACAATCCTGGTAATCCCCCAGGCCTGGCCCCAGGCTGCTTACCTGCTGCGGAGAAGGAACAGCACTGTCGTCACAAAAATCCATAGTGGGAGCAGGAATCCCAGTGGGAGTGGGTGTGCTGTCAGTTTTTGAGATGTCCTCAGTCTCTTCATTGCCAGTGTTTCTGATGACCACATCCTCGGTCATTGCTGTGAGAAGAGCCTTTGCCCAGTTTTCAGTCACTGAGGTGTCAAAGTCTTGAGAATGCTCCACCAAATCTGGGCTGACATCATCGGGCTCTGCCTGGAGCTTGGTCAGCCCCGAGTCAGGCTCGGCTGTGCCCTCAGCTGCTGCAGTGCTGGTCTTTGTGCGCCGAATGTGCAGGAATTTCCGGAATCTCTGCAGGACAACAAAGCACAGAGAAGGCAGGGATGCTCCATGGCATGCTCCAAGCATGGTGCTGGGCTGAGCAGGGACAGCAGGCCCAGCCCAGGTCAGGGTGGCTGCAGGTACCTTCAGGGTTTTGCGCAAGCGGCCACGGCCGGGTTCCTGCTCTTGTGTCTTGTCCAGGGCTGCACCTGGCAAAGAGCGAGCGCGGCCAGAGCTGAGGGGCTGCGGGAGAGGCCGGAGAGCACAGCCCAGCCCTGTGCTGCCCAGGCAGGGAGAGCCCCGGGATGGCCCAGGGGATGGAGCACGGCCCCTGCGGTGTGTCTGCCCTGCCCCTGTTCCATCCTGTCCATGGGCATGTGCCCAGGGGACGGGATGGGATAGGATGGGATGGGATGGGATGCGGCCAAGCTGGCTACAGCCATCAGCCCTGTGGCCCAGCGCTGACACTCACCATCCTGTAGTGTCTGGATCTGCTCCGGATCTTCAGTCTGTTGTGCTGGGGCAGCTCCACGGTCTTTCTTTTTGTTCCCTCTTGAAACTTTGAACAGGCCAAGGAATCTGCCCGCCATTCCACCACTCGGCCTTGACGGTACCTTCTAGAGAGATGCCCCAGGATATCGCCAAGTCAACAATTGCAGTTGTGCCTTCAAGGCACCTGCAACAAAGAAGCACCAGAAAGGCTGCAGGACAGTAAGTCCTGCACTCTGGTGTTGAGGACTCCTGCCAAAATCACAGGAGCCTCTTCATTAACGATTCAGGTGACCAAATCCCACGGTCTGGACTTGATGGCACTGGCCGCAGTAAAGGGAGATGCCTGGAAAAGTTCCGAGTGTCCAAGTCCTGCAGTCTGGCCTCTAGGTCAGCTGCAGGAATAACGCCACGGAAAAGCTCCGGAGGAGACGGGAACAAGGGTGCTGTGCGGGGGCTCCTCACGGCACTGCTCTGTCCCATCCTGTTTCGTTGTGTCCTCCAAGCACCCGGGCAAGCTTCTATTTCCCACGTGTCACAAAGGGCCCTTGGACACCGGGTTCCATTCCATGCCACGGTGACCGTGCTGCACCCTGTCACCAAGGGCCCTTGCACACACTGCCGCCCTCCCTGGGGCCGCCCCCAGCCCAGCCAAAGCGGCCCAGGCTGGAAGGAATGCCTGGCCCCAGGTGTCTAAGGCAGCCCCACAGGATCTTTAGGAAGCGCTCAGAGCATCAGCAAACGCTGCCCTGCTCTGCGGGCTCAGGGCAGCAGAAGGAGCCCCCAGGGCTGCCGACGCAGCCGCACTGGGAAGGGCACGGGCCCTTCCAGGGACGCTGGCATGGCCTCCTTGGGACACGTCCCGGCCCGTGGCCGTCCTAAACCCGCGGGTGTGACTCGCACAAGGAACGTGTGGGCCCGGGCACCAATGCTGCTCTGAGCCCTGGGGCCCGGGCAGCGCTGCCATCAGCAGCTGGGGCAGAGTCCCTGCCCAAGCAGAGCTGCCACCCCCCGAGCCCTGGCAGCGCTGGTGCCCGTCTCCTGCCCCAGAGACCTGTGCCCCCGGGGGGCTTCTGTGCCACAGGGAGCCAAAGCCCACGAGCATTTGCGGCTGATGGCAGGAGCACCTGGAGCAACTGCGGGCAACACTTGGTTTCTGTCAGGAGCTCTTCCTCCCTGCTGGAATGATTTTTGCATTGAACTGATTTCCTTCACCACAGAAACATCTTCTCCTCGAAGGCACAGAAGAACCTGGCATAAAGAAATCCGCACTTCAAGAAAGCTTAACTTCCCATTGTTCATCACAAGGACTTCCAAAAAGGGACAAATTTATTGGCTTGGCGGAGAATGGGAATGGTTTTGAAGTTTGTTCCACACACAGAGCAGCAACTCATTTGCTTTAATATCACCCACTGAAAGTCACTTTACAAAATCTAACACTACACAGAGCCAAAAAGAAGACCATTCATTGGATTGGGATGGTAATATCCTAATCCTCTCAAGGAATAAAAGCACTCAAGGAATGTAAGACCACTCAGTGTTACAACAGTAACCCAAGCAAATGAATGGATGGCAGAAGGGCTGATCCTACCCCAGTACAAATATCTAAGTTGCCTCTTGTTCCCTGCAGGGGAAACAGGACCAGTGAAAGAAATTGTCACAGATATTCTTTCTGCCCTCCACAACCAAAGCTGTGCCAAGGCACAGATGCTGCCTTCAAACTGACTCAGATTCCAGCCCACACTCTCACCTTCCAGACAACTCCTTCCTCAACACGCCCCCCAACACCCACCCCCCAAACACCCCCACAGAAGCCCTCAACGCCCCGCCAGGAGCCGCATCTGTGCCCGTCCCTCCGCAGAGCTTTCCCAGCCTCCAGCAGAGCCCCTGGTTCCCTGCACGTGCCATGGGATGGCACCCAGGAGGGTCTGATCCAAGGCCTTCCCTGGCAGCAAAGCCAGGCTGCCCGGCCTATGGTTCCTGGATCATCCTTCCCAGCAAGCCTTCCCGTGCACGGCTGTTCCATTGGCACATCTGCGCTCAGCTCGGACTGCTCCACTCAACCAGGGCTGCTGGGAAAGGATCCAGAGCAGCCTGGCAAGCTCTTTCTCCAGCTCCCTCTTCACTCCTGGGGGAGGTAGAACATTCCACAGGAAAGCATCTGGTGCCACACAGAGTGGGTGGCATCAGGCAGCTCTGGGGAGGCCCCTCAGGACTGCTGTATCCTGAGGGAACACCGCTGGCCATCCCCTGGGTGTATCTGCAAAAGCTTCAAATCAGCTGCCTCAGCTTCCAGGGCCTCTCTTGGCCAGCATCCTGACGTGGCTGCAGGGCTGCTGCGAGGGGCTGCTGGGACCCAGCGGGACAGGACCGGCTGTCTTGTGTCCTCGTAGCAGCCCTGACACAGCCAGGGCCATCCCGAAAGCAGAGAAACGCTCACGTGTCAGCAGAGACGAGCACGGAGCCCTGGGCTGCTCTCAGGCTATCTCAGCTGGGCTCGCTCCACCACACGGCCCCATGTTAAGGCCGGCTGATGCCCAGCTGCCAGAAATGCCTACCTTGTTCTCTCCAAGATGCACAGGCAGAGCCAACGAGCAGGACACCTTGGGAGGCCTTTTCTGAGGCCAGGGACACACCAAGGTCAGCCAAGGCTCTCCATGCTGCCTGGCCCATACGTCCCAGCTCTGTGCTGGCCCTGGGCCACAGCAGCTCCCACCAAGCAGGAGCCAATGCATATTGCCAAGAGTTGAAATACAGCAGACAGGAAAGATGTGAAAAGTATGTGTGTAAAGGCCTTTTAATTCACAGTTCTCACAGAGAGCTTTGGGGCTCATGGCTGGACAGAGATGCTCCTGCTCACACCTCTGTCCAAAGAGGGTAACACACCCTGCTGCAGGTGCTTGGATTGGTTTGCACAGGTCCAGGCAGATGCCAAACCTGCTCCTCACTGCCTTCTCCGTGCCCCTCTGCCACGTGCAATGGGCCTCAAGCACTGAAAGGAGCACAGAGAGCCAAAGGGCGACACTCGCACCTGCCTCACTGGGAGCTCCCTGGCAAGCGCTTTCCTATAGGAGCAAGCCCCTTTCCTCCCAAGGTGTTTCCCCAAATGTCTGGCATTCCTAGGGAAGACCAAAATGCCACTGTTGAGTCAGAGATGACACAGACTCCAAAAGGAATCAGACGCCTAATCCACTTTATGATGAAATCCATTCATTTATATAGTCTAATTTGCTATACATAGACCTGATTGGTCCTTTAATCAAAATATCGACATCATTGTCTAAATAAGAAAGGACCCTTTAGTAAACATATTTCCATAACATTCCACATCTTCACAAACACCAGGATCAGCAACTTTAGATATGAAATTTTAATAATAATTTCGTTTGCGCTTTTCACAGCTTTTCCCAGAATCATGCCTGGGAAACATGTCTGTTTCTTCCTGTGACCAGAGAGCGGCCCCCACTCCAACACACCTTTAAGTAACGCTGGCAAGGCTGAATGACTTCAGGTCCTTTCAGGACAGGCACTCCAGCTCTAGCTCCTCTTCCCCCAAGTGAGTTTCCAGGTGCAGGCTCAGAGGTGCAGCCCCAGGCCCTCTACAAACACAAGCTGCCTCAGCTCCTGCCTGCGCTCACAGCACCAAAACCAGGCTGTTCCTGGCCAGGGACCAGAGCCCTGTTCCTGCAGGATGCTCTTGCCAGCACCTTCCAGGTCTCTCTGCTGTGCACACAGAGCTTTTCATGCCCGCTCCCAACAGGCTTTGGAACACAGAGCCCAAGCTGGCTGGCTCTGCCACCAGCACAGCCCAAACGCAGGCGGAGGAAGAAGCAGCAGGGGCCGTTTTGCGGCCATGCCCAAGAGAGACTGGCAGGGTGCCCTCCCTCTGCTCTCCCTTGCTTGGCTTTCTGACTGGCTCTGAGCCTGGGGCTGCCATTCCTCACTTGTGGGGAGCAGAAGCACAGCCGGGATCCCGGCACTGCCTGACAGCACTCCGGGCACCGGCACAGCCACGTGTCCGAGTCTCAGGCACCGTGCTGCTGCTTCATTTGCTCTTGGGCACAGCCAGAGCTCCCTGCTAAGCCAGGATGCTCTCTGCTTCTGCCCTCTTCCTCATCCTGTGCAGGGATGGAGCACTGCTGTGCTTTCAGGAAGCTATTCTTGAAAGCTTCCAGCATTCTAAGCTCCTTTGCCCTCCATGGATGCTTGCCATGGAATCCCTCTCAGCTGGGCTCAGAGCATACTCAGGTTGGCTCTCCCAAATTCCAGGGGCTCCAGGGTGCTCAGCAAGATGTGTAACGGCACAGTGCTGTGGAACTGCACCTTCAGCACAGGGACCTTTCCAGCCTGACCTGCCCTCGTTCCTCTGGGTCCATGCACAAAACACGGTGTGGCAGAGAACGGCAGCAGGGCCTGTGTGTCCCAGGGTCGGGGATTTGCTTAAGCTCCACAGGGATGCAGGCAAAGTGAAGAAGCCAAACTGTTTATTAATGAAAGGTGAAGCAAAGGGCTGATATGGGAGGGAGAAAGGGAATGACCAGGGCTTCAGGGCTGGTGGGTGGGAGATATCTACAGGCAGGGTGAAGTCAGGAGCTACTGAACTTCTCACAGGCTCAGCTGTGCCCAGCATCAGCTCTGCCTGGAGCTCCAGTGGCAGTGGGAGATGGCGTCCTCTTCAGTGTCTCCTGGTGCTGTTCTTGGGACACGGGTTCACTGGATCCTGAAGATGCACCCAATTCTTCAGCTCTTCTGGCACATTGGGTGTGAATATCCAGGTTACCATGGGATGGACTAGTGTCTTTCCTTGGGACTTAAATGGCTGGAACAGAGAGGAAGAGAGCCACAGTCAGCACCCACATCTGCAGGAATCCTAGGAGACGCTCCTGCCAAGGTGTGCTGGTTTGTGCATCACGGACATGATGTTTTGGGAGAGGCTGCTGGCAGGTTGCTCCGTGTCTGATCGGAAACCAGTCAAGGGTTGGCTTTGGGAATTGATAATCTGGAAAGCCGTACATGAAAGCCTCTGTGAAAAACACACGTTACAAACGAAAGAAACTTGGGAACTTTCTCTTTTCCCTTCTGGCAGACAAAGAGGTAACACAGCTGACGCAGCCCAGGCCTGGCTGAGGTCAGTGAAGAAGTCAAGTCCCAGATGGGAGGGATGAGGAGATGCCTTTAGGTTTAGGCTGAAATCCTCTTGTAAACATATGGAGAACGACACTTTTTTCCCTATAACGCATGAAGGTATGGGGAGATGAAAGTGTTCAAATGGAAGGTATGGAGCAAAACCTCCATGCTAAAGTCAGCAGATGTTAAAGTAGCTGTGATGCTACGAAAAGTTTGAACAGAGACGGAGAGAAGAGTGATGAAGATCCTGTGCCCCCAGGAACAGAAGATCTCTCTTGCTAGAAATGGAAGATGATTTTAGAGATAGATAAAGAGAACCTTTGCCTTTGAACATCTCAGCTTTAGAACAGTACCCCCTAAGCTGACATGGCACAGAAACACAGCTGTGGGAAAACCTTGTGGAAAATGGGAGCGATTTCAGAATTGCAGATTTCCCTGTAGTGTGGCTGCTTTCATGGAAATTAAGAGCTATGAGAGAACTGTTTTCTTGTGGAAAATCTCCATAACATTAACAAGAGGGACTTCTCCTTAAGTGAGCAGGAGGACTATTCTAGAGGTAGTAAAGTGACTCAAACTTTTGGTTTTGTCTCTTTACATTGTCAGTGGGAAAGAAACAGTTGTAGGGGGAGGTGTTCTGAAGATTTTGTTCTGATTCTTATTCTTATTACTCCTTCTTTTAATTACTGTTAATAATTTTTTCTTCATACCCTTTTAAAGTTTGGAGCCTGCTTTGCCTTCCTCCTAATCCTATCTCAAACAGAAAATTATTAAATACATGCTACTGGATGAACTGGTGATTAACCAACATGGAACTTACCACACTACTTGGAACATTGGCCAGGAAATGATCAATTGGCGAACCAAAACCACTACTCAAGGGTGTCCCACTCAGCTCTTGCATCGGCCAGAAGAGAGGAGGGGCCAACGGGATCAGCCGGAGGACGCTGGCCACGAATCCCCCCGACCAGTGTCCCTGAAATCGCTCACTGTGCCCTGCCCAGGCCACCCCTCATCCCCACAGGGAGCAAAGCCTGCCACAGCCGGGACAGGGACTGCAGCTCCGTGCCGGGGCAATGCAGCTCTCCCGGGCAGTCCCCGCTGTCAGCGCGCTGCCCTCACTCACCCGGATTGTGGGCCCGGAGCTCGTCCCTCTTCCCCCTGAGGCACCGCCCGGCCATGCCTGTGAACACAGAGGCTGTCACGGCCCCAGCGGCACAGCTCCGTGCCAGCGGCGCTGCCGGGGCAGCAGGCGGGGCTGGGGCCGAGCTGCGGCGGGCCGGGGAGGGAGCGCGGGCTCAGGGCTCACCGATGATCCTGACGGCCGCCTCTCGTACGGACTCCTGAGGGCTATCCAGTAACCGCAGGGCCCACTGCATCAGCTGGACCGCTCTGCTCCTGTCCTCTGCCAGCTGCAGAGAGCGGCAGGAGGGAAGGGTTGGCGCGGGCTCAGCCCCTGGGCCGGGCGCTGCCTGCGCCCCGCCCCGGCCTCCCCTGCCCTCACAGCCCTGAGGCGCGGCCAGCAGCCGCTGGCCAAGGGCTCCCGAGGGCAGGGGGCAGAGGGCCGGCTGCTGCCCGGGGAGCCACGGTGCCGGCCCGCAGCCCCACCGGGCCGGGGCTCCGTGGGCACCCGGCTCGGGCCCACGGGAGCCTGGAGAAGAGCCCGGGCGGCCTCTGGCTGCAGCAGCGGGCAGGGGCACAGCTGCCCGGCCCGCACACTGAGCACCGCCCTCAGGGGCCTTCTCCGGCCTGAGCCTGGGGCTTCAGGCCCTCCTTACCAGGCAGTTGGCAAACTTCAACATCTTCTCCCTCTCAAGTAGCTGCTTGAGCTTCCTTCTCCTCAGGAACTTTACCACACGAAGCAGCGTTTCCCGAGAGGCCTGGAGGGGAACAGATGCACAGATGCGGAGCTGCTACCACAGCCCAAAGAAAAGGACTTGCGTCCCTGTGCCAAGGCCAGGAGCCAGAGGCTGGAGCCTGGGAGAAGCCAACCAGGAGACATCTGTGACCCTTTCCAGGGGGGCACCAGTGTAACTCAAAACCTCACCATTGCCACACGCTTGTTCTCATCATGGCAATGAAAGAAGAGTGGCAGAAGGCTCTGGCTCACAATCTTCTTCAGAGATTTTTGTCCTGTATTGACTACCAAGTCCATCACCTTGAAGAAGAGATTCAGGGAGAGCAGCTGCATATGGATGTCGTCCTGGAAAAAAGGAAAATACCTCAGCACCAATTTCTCCAAGCCCATCTGGGCAAATCCTAAAAGTCCACAAAATTTCTGGGCAGCAACCAGTGCCCATGGCGGGGGGCACAGAGCCTTACGCAGTCAAAGAGCGGCAGGAGTGCCTCAGCCAGCTTCGGGGCAGTGGTGCAGGATATCAGGATATGTTCGTTCTCAAGTATATTTGTGAGCACAGAGAGAGTCATGGTGACAACATAAATATCGGCATCACCCAGCAGCTCCACAAGGTTTTTAGACAGACTGCACATTCTTCTGGCCTGTGTGGAACACAAGGCTGTGCTGGGAAGCCGTGGACGGCTGCACTGCCAACACCGCCCTGGCACTGCAAGGCCATCCTGCTGCTGCAGGGCCCACAGGCCAACAGGCCTGCCCCAAAGCACTGGGGCAGGTGAGGCCGGAGAGCTGGGAGCAGCTGCCTCAGCTCCTGAAGCCCAGCCAAGGCAAATGAACTGTATTCCCCAACCCCATACTGCTCATACAACTTCAGCCACTGCCCCCTTCTCACCCTCAAGGGATCCTTGCTGAGCACCATGAGGCCTCTGAGCGCCAGGCGACGCCGCTCCCTGCACTCACTCTGCAGGTACCTTGACATGATCTCCAGTATGCTGTCACCACATTTCATCAAATCTAGGCTCTGAAAGACCTGAAAGGCACAGGGCAGTGACAGGGGAGCCGGCCAGCAGGAGCCCAGAAGCGCACAGGGCTGGGCCCAGGCAGCAGCACAGGGCGTGGGCACCGTCCCAGGCAGCTGTGGCTGTGAGAGGGCAGGGAGCTGGGAGGCAGCTCAGCCAGGCAGCCCTGGAACCAGGCTCACCTCCACAAGGAATGCCAGAAAGGGCAGATCCCAATGTGGCTCCTCCCTGTGCAGCCGCTTGACTAGATGGATTGCAATGAGGGAACACAACGGGATAAAGATACGGAACATCTCCCTGGAAGGGGGAAAAAAAGACACCAAGACCCTGAGGTGAGGGTGCTAAACCTCTCGCAGGAATGACTCCCAGATTTCTGGTCTTTCCCCAGCATCCCTGGAAGGCATGTTGGCCCTTTATGAGGCAGCTCAGTCTGGGCACCTTCCCCTCCCAGACTTTTCCAGTCTCCTTGGCTGTCCCTCAGTGACAAGGCTCTCTGGCCCAGGACTACACGGACTGAGTGGGGCACAGGGCACAAATGCCGGGGGCAGTGGGGAGAAGGGGGTCTCACCTGGCCAGCAGACCCATGGCATAGTGCTGGGTGTCAGCACACAGCATCGTGTCCCAGCCACGCTTGCGCTCCATAGCCACCACCTCATTGTAACACCGCAGTCGGCAGAGCAGAGCCTTCATGGCCTGCACTGCAAACCTGTGTGCAGAGCAAAGCCCAGGTCACACTGGGAGCGCTGGCACTGGCCACAGGGGCATGGGAAGGACAGGAGGACTGGGACCTGTTGGGCTTGCTGGGAAGGCGGTGTTCCTCCTGGCATGCTCTCCAGAAGTGATCAACTTCCTCTGGTGGCATCTGCTGTGTGGTGATGACAACATGGAAAAGCAGAGCCACAAAGAGGTGCCCAGAATAAGGAATCATTGACTTGTGGCACACAGGCACAATGACCCAGATCACCAGAGTTGCCTGCAAAAGAAGCAGCCCAAGACAGCGCTCAGTGCCGAGGTGTCTGTGGGGCAGGGCCCAAGGGCAGATGCAGGAGGAGCAGCGGGCCTGGTGCCCCCTGAGCCTGCCCCTAGCCCAGGGTTCAGCTCAGCGCCTGAGGCATGGAGAGGATGGAGAGCTGCCGGTGAAGTGACCGAGGGAAAAGCAGAGGCCAAATCCAGAAACTCACAGCCAGGGAAAAAACGTCCTTGTTGTCCCCATCAGAGGTGCATGCGCTGTGCAGTGGCCAGTCCTCCATCACGCAGAGCAGTGTTGGCAGCACTTTCTCCATGGCTGGTCCCGATGACTTTATGGTTCTCCAAATCATTGCAGCAGCTCTGTGGGATCAGAGCTCTGTGTCAGGGGCATCTCAGTCCCTGGACCATGCCCTGTGCAGCTGTGGGGGCCCAGGTGACAGACCCCGGTGCCCTGAGGGGCAGGGAGGGAGCATTGGCAGCAGGCTTGGGGAACAGAGGGGCCCCAGGGTCCTGGACCTCTGTGTCTGTCTGGCAGAGCCCATAGCACAGCCTGCGCAGGGCCATGGGCCCCAAATGCTGGTGGGCCCTGAGCCGTGCAGGCACGTGGGCCCGGTACCTGTCACATGTTGGGGCACAGTGCAGGAGGGTCAGCACCACATCAGAAGGGTGTTCTTCAGCCATCCTCAGAATGTCACTTTGCAGCCTGGCATCCACAGTGACATTGGACAGTAGACTCTGGTGGATGCTCCTTACAATGGCTGGCACCTGGAGGAGCCATGGGGGAGATTTCGAGTGCTGTCCAAGGGAGCAACTTCCCCAGCTTCCCCCAGGAACTGCTTCCCTTGCCCCCACACTGTGCTGGCCTCAATGGCTGAGGCTCCCCAGTGACCATGGCTTGAGGGGACACACAATCCTGGTAATCCCCCAGGCCTGGCCCCAGGCTGCTTACCTGCTGCGGAGAAGGAACAGCACTGTCGTCACAAAAATCCATAGTGGGAGCAGGAATCCCAGTGGGAGTGGGTGTGCTGTCAGTTTTTGAGATGTCCTCAGTCTCTTCATTGCCAGTGTTTCTGATGACCACATCCTCGGTCATTGCTGTGAGAAGAGCCTTTGCCCAGTTTTCAGTCACTGAGGTGTCAAAGTCTTGAGAATGCTCCACCAAATCTGGGCTGACATCATCGGGCTCTGCCTGGAGCTTGGTCAGCCCCGAGTCAGGCTCGGCTGTGCCCTCAGCTGCTGCAGTGCTGGTCTTTGTGCGCCGAATGCGCAGGAATTTCCGGAATCTCTGCAGGACAACAAAGCACAGAGAAGGCAGGGATGCTCCATGGCATGCTCCAAGCATGGTGCTGGGCTGAGCAGGGACAGCAGGCCCAGCCCAGGTCAGGGTGGCTGCAGGTACCTTCAGGGTTTTGCGCAAGCGGCCACGGCCGGGTTCCTGCTCTTGTGTCTTGTCCAGGGCTGCACCTGGCAAAGAGCGAGCGCGGCCAGAGCTGAGGGGCTGCGGGAGAGGCCGGAGAGCACAGCCCAGCCCTGTGCTGCCCAGGCAGGGAGAGCCCCGGGATGGCCCAGGGGATGGAGCACGGCCCCTGCGGTGTGTCTGCCCTGCCCCTGTTCCATCCTGTCCATGGGCATGTGCCCAGGGGACGGGATGGGATAGGATGGGATGGGATGGGATGCGGCCAAGCTGGCTACAGCCATCAGCCCTGTGGCCCAGCGCTGACACTCACCATCCTGTAGTGTCTGGATCTGCTCCGGATCTTCAGTCTGTTGTGCTGGGGCAGCTCCACGGTCTTTCTTTTTGTTCCCTCTTGAAACTTTGAACAGGCCAAGGAATCTGCCCGCCATTCCACCACTCGGCCTTGACGGTACCTTCTAGAGAGATGCCCCAGGATATCGCCAAGTCAACAATTGCAGTTGTGCCTTCAAGGCACCTGCAACAAAGAAGCACCAGAAAGGCTGCAGGACAGTAAGTCCTGCACTCTGGTGTTGAGGACTCCTGCCAAAATCACAGGAGCCTCTTCATTAACGATTCAGGTGACCAAATCCCACGGTCTGGACTTGATGGCACTGGCCGCAGTAAAGGGAGATGCCTGGAAAAGTTCCGAGTGTCCAAGTCCTGCAGTCTGGCCTCTAGGTCAGCTGCAGGAATAACGCCACGGAAAAGCTCCGGAGGAGACGGGAACAAGGGTGCTGTGCGGGGGCTCCTCACGGCACTGCTCTGTCCCATCCTGTTTCGTTGTGTCCTCCAAGCACCCGGGCAAGCTTCTATTTCCCACGTGTCACAAAGGGCCCTTGGACACCGGGTTCCATTCCATGCCACGGTGACCGTGCTGCACCCTGTCACCAAGGGCCCTTGCACACACTGCCGCCCTCGCTGGGGCCGCCCCCAGCCCAGCCAAAGCGGCCCAGGCTGGAAGGAATGCCTGGCCCCAGGTGTCTAAGGCAGCCCCACAGGATCTTTAGGAAGCGCTCAGAGCATCAGCAAACGCTGCCCTGCTCTGCGGGCTCAGGGCAGCAGAAGGAGCCCCCAGGGCTGCCGACGCAGCCGCGCTGGGAAGGGCACGGGCCCTTCCAGGGACGCTGGCATGGCCTCCTTGGGACACGTCCCGGCCCGTGGCCGTCCTAAACCCGCGGGTGTGACTCGCACAAGGAACGTGTGGGCCCGGGCACCAATGCTGCTCTGAGCCCTGGGGCCCGGGCAGCGCTGCCATCAGCAGCTGGGGCAGAGTCCCTGCCCAAGCAGAGCTGCCACCCCCCGAGCCCTGGCAGCGCTGGTGCCCGTCTCCTGCCCCAGAGACCTGTGCCCCCGGGGGGCTTCTGTGCCACAGGGAGCCAAAGCCCACGAGCATTTGCGGCTGATGGCAGGAGCACCTGGAGCAACTGCGGGCAACACTTGGTTTCTGTCAGGAGCTCTTCCTCCCTGCTGGAATGATTTTTGCATTGAACTGATTTCCTTCACCACAGAAACATCTTCTCCTCGAAGGCACAGAAGAACCTGGCATAAAGAAATCCGCACTTCAAGAAAGCTTAACTTCCCATTGTTCATCACAAGGACTTCCAAAAAGGGACAAATTTATTGGCTTGGCGGAGAATGGGAATGGTTTTGAAGTTTGTTCCACACACAGAGCAGCAACTCATTTGCTTTAATATCACCCACTGAAAGTCACTTTACAAAATCTAACACTACACAGAGCCAAAAAGAAGACCATTCATTGGATTGGGATGGTAATATCCTAATCCTCTCAAGGAATAAAAGCACTCAAGGAATGTAAGACCACTCAGTGTTACAACAGTAACCCAAGCAAATGAATGGATGGCAGAAGGGCTGATCCTACCCCAGTACAAATATCTAAGTTGCCTCTTGTTCCCTGCAGGGGAAACAGGACCAGTGAAAGAAATTGTCACAGATATTCTTTCTGCCCTCCACAACCAAAGCTGTGCCAAGGCACAGATGCTGCCTTCAAACTGACTCAGATTCCAGCCCACACTCTCACCTTCCAGACAACTCCTTCCTCAACACGCCCCCCAACACCCACCCCCCAAACACCCCCACAGAAGCCCTCAACGCCCCGCCAGGAGCCCCATCTGTGCCCGTCCCTCCGCAGAGCTTTCCCAGCCTCCAGCAGAGCCCCTGGTTCCCTGCACGTGCCATGGGATGGCACCCAGGAGGGTCTGATCCAAGGCCTTCCCTGGCAGCAAAGCCAGGCTGCCCGGCCTATGGTTCCTGGATCATCCTTCCCAGCAAGCCTTCCCGTGCACGGCTGTTCCATTGGCACATCTGCGCTCAGCTCGGACTGCTCCACTCAACCAGGGCTGCTGGGAAAGGATCCAGAGCAGCCTGGCAAGCTCTTTCTCCAGCTCCCTCTTCACTCCTGGGGGAGGTAGAACATTCCACAGGAAAGCATCTGGTGCCACACAGAGTGGGTGGCATCAGGCAGCTCTGGGGAGGCCCCTCAGGACTGCTGTATCCTGAGGGAACACCGCTGGCCATCCCCTGGGTGTATCTGCAAAAGCTTCAAATCAGCTGCCTCAGCTTCCAGGGCCTCTCTTGGCCAGCATCCTGACGTGGCTGCAGGGCTGCTGCGAGGGGCTGCTGGGACCCAGCGGGACAGGACCGGCTGTCTTGTGTCCTCGTAGCAGCCCTGACACAGCCAGGGCCATCCCGAAAGCAGAGAAACGCTCACGTGTCAGCAGAGACGAGCACGGAGCCCTGGGCTGCTCTCAGGCTATCTCAGCTGGGCTCGCTCCACCACACGGCCCCATGTTAAGGCCGGCTGATGCCCAGCTGCCAGAAATGCCTACCTTGTTCTCTCCAAGATGCACAGGCAGAGCCAACGAGCAGGACACCTTGGGAGGCCTTTTCTGAGGCCAGGGACACACCAAGGTCAGCCAAGGCTCTCCATGCTGCCTGGCCCATACGTCCCAGCTCTGTGCTGGCCCTGGGCCACAGCAGCTCCCACCAAGCAGGAGACAATGCATATTGCCAAGAGTTGAAATACAGCAGACAGGAAAGATGTGAAAAGTATGTGTGTAAAGGCCTTTTAATTCACAGTTCTCACAGAGAGCTTTGGGGCTCATGGCTGGACAGAGATGCTCCTGCTCACACCTCTGTCCAAAGAGGGTAACACACCCTGCTGCAGGTGCTTGGATTGGTTTGCACAGGTCCAGGCAGATGCCAAACCTGCTCCTCACTGCCTTCTCCGTGCCCCTCTGCCACGTGCAATGGGCCTCAAGCACTGAAAGGAGCACAGAGAGCCAAAGGGCGACACTCGCACCTGCCTCACTGGGAGCTCCCTGGCAAGCGCTTTCCTATAGGAGCAAGCCCCTTTCCTCCCAAGGTGTTTCCCCAAATGTCTGGCATTCCTAGGGAAGACCAAAATGCCACTGTTGAGTCAGAGATGACACAGACTCCAAAAGGAATCAGACGCCTAATCCACTTTATGATGAAATCCATTCATTTATATAGTCTAATTTGCTATACATAGACCTGATTGGTCCTTTAATCAAAATATCGACATCATTGTCTAAATAAGAAAGGACCCTTTAGTAAACATATTTCCATAACATTCCACATCTTCACAAACACCAGGATCAGCAACTTTAGATATGAAATTTTAATAATAATTTCGTTTGCGCTTTTCACAGCTTTTCCCAGAATCATGCCTGGGAAACATGTCTGTTTCTTCCTGTGACCAGAGAGCGGCCCCCACTCCAACACACCTTTAAGTAACGCTGGCAAGGCTGAATGACTTCAGGTCCTTTCAGGACAGGCACTCCAGCTCTAGCTCCTCTTCCCCCAAGTGAGTTTCCAGGTGCAGGCTCAGAGGTGCAGCCCCAGGCCCTCTACAAACACAAGCTGCCTCAGCTCCTGCCTGCGCTCACAGCACCAAAACCAGGCTGTTCCTGGCCAGGGACCAGAGCCCTGTTCCTGCAGGATGCTCTTGCCAGCACCTTCCAGGTCTCTCTGCTGTGCACACAGAGCTTTTCATGCCCGCTCCCAACAGGCTTTGGAACACAGAGCCCAAGCTGGCTGGCTCTGCCACCAGCACAGCCCAAACGCAGGCGGAGGAAGAAGCAGCAGGGGCCGTTTTGCGGCCATGCCCAAGAGAGACTGGCAGGGTGCCCTCCCTCTGCTCTCCCTTGCTTGGCTTTCTGACTGGCTCTGAGCCTGGGGCTGCCATTCCTCACTTGTGGGGAGCAGAAGCACAGCCGGGATCCCGGCACTGCCTGACAGCACTCCGGGCACCGGCACAGCCACGTGTCCGAGTCTCAGGCACCGTGCTGCTGCTTCATTTGCTCTTGGGCACAGCCAGAGCTCCCTGCTAAGCCAGGATGCTCTCTGCTTCTGCCCTCTTCCTCATCCTGTGCAGGGATGGAGCACTGCTGTGCTTTCAGGAAGCTATTCTTGAAAGCTTCCAGCATTCTAAGCTCCTTTGCCCTCCATGGATGCTTGCCATGGAATCCCTCTCAGCTGGGCTCAGAGCATACTCAGGTTGGCTCTCCCAAATTCCAGGGGCTCCAGGGTGCTCAGCAAGATGTGTAACGGCACAGTGCTGTGGAACTGCACCTTCAGCACAGGGACCTTTCCAGCCTGACCTGCCCTCGTTCCTCTGGGTCCATGCACAAAACACGGTGTGGCAGAGAACGGCAGCAGGGCCTGTGTGTCCCAGGGTCGGGGATTTGCTTAAGCTCCACAGGGATGCAGGCAAAGTGAAGAAGCCAAACTGTTTATTAATGAAAGGTGAAGCAAAGGGCTGATATGGGAGGGAGAAAGGGAATGACCAGGGCTTCAGGGCTGGTGGGTGGGAGATATCTACAGGCAGGGTGAAGTCAGGAGCTACTGAACTTCTCACAGGCTCAGCTGTGCCCAGCATCAGCTCTGCCTGGAGCTCCAGTGGCAGTGGGAGATGGCGTCCTCTTCAGTGTCTCCTGGTGCTGTTCTTGGGACACGGGTTCACTGGATCCTGAAGATGCACCCAATTCTTCAGCTCTTCTGGCACATTGGGTGTGAATATCCAGGTTACCATGGGATGGACTAGTGTCTTTCCTTGGGACTTAAATGGCTGGAACAGAGAGGAAGAGAGCCACAGTCAGCACCCACATCTGCAGGAATCCTAGGAGACGCTCCTGCCAAGGTGTGCTGGTTTGTGCATCACGGACATGATGTTTTGGGAGAGGCTGCTGGCAGGTTGCTCCGTGTCTGATCGGAAACCAGTCAAGGGTTGGCTTTGGGAATTGATAATCTGGAAAGCCGTACATGAAAGCCTCTGTGAAAAACACACGTTACAAACGAAAGAAACTTGGGAACTTTCTCTTTTCCCTTCTGGCAGACAAAGAGGTAACACAGCTGACGCAGCCCAGGCCTGGCTGAGGTCAGTGAAGAAGTCAAGTCCCAGATGGGAGGGATGAGGAGATGCCTTTAGGTTTAGGCTGAAATCCTCTTGTAAACATATGGAGAACGACACTTTTTTCCCTATAACGCATGAAGGTATGGGGAGATGAAAGTGTTCAAATGGAAGGTATGGAGCAAAACCTCCATGCTAAAGTCAGCAGATGTTAAAGTAGCTGTGATGCTACGAAAAGTTTGAACAGAGACGGAGAGAAGAGTGATGAAGATCCTGTGCCCCCAGGAACAGAAGATCTCTCTTGCTAGAAATGGAAGATGATTTTAGAGATAGATAAAGAGAACCTTTGCCTTTGAACATCTCAGCTTTAGAACAGTACCCCCTAAGCTGACATGGCACAGAAACACAGCTGTGGGAAAACCTTGTGGAAAATGGGAGCGATTTCAGAATTGCAGATTTCCCTGTAGTGTGGCTGCTTTCATGGAAATTAAGAGCTATGAGAGAACTGTTTTCTTGTGGAAAATCTCCATAACATTAACAAGAGGGACTTCTCCTTAAGTGAGCAGGAGGACTATTCTAGAGGTAGTAAAGTGACTCAAACTTTTGGTTTTGTCTCTTTACATTGTCAGTGGGAAAGAAACAGTTGTAGGGGGAGGTGTTCTGAAGATTTTGTTCTGATTCTTATTCTTATTACTCCTTCTTTTAATTACTGTTAATAATTTTTTCTTCATACCCTTTTAAAGTTTGGAGCCTGCTTTGCCTTCCTCCTAATCCTATCTCAAACAGAAAATTATTAAATACATGCTACTGGATGAACTGGTGATTAACCAACATGGAACTTACCACACTACTTGGAACATTGGCCAGGAAATGATCAATTGGCGAACCAAAACCACTACTCAAGGGTGTCCCACTCAGCTCTTGCATCGGCCAGAAGAGAGGAGGGGCCAACGGGATCAGCCGGAGGACGCTGGCCACGAATCCCCCCGACCAGTGTCCCTGAAATCGCTCACTGTGCCCTGCCCAGGCCACCCCTCATCCCCACAGGGAGCAAAGCCTGCCACAGCCGGGACAGGGACTGCAGCTCCGTGCCGGGGCAATGCAGCTCTCCCGGGCAGTCCCCGCTGTCAGCGCGCTGCCCTCACTCACCCGGATTGTGGGCCCGGAGCTCGTCCCTCTTCCCCCTGAGGCACCGCCCGGCCATGCCTGTGAACACAGAGGCTGTCACGGCCCCAGCGGCACAGCTCCGTGCCAGCGGCGCTGCCGGGGCAGCAGGCGGGGCTGGGGCCGAGCTGCGGCGGGCCGGGGAGGGAGCGCGGGCTCAGGGCTCACCGATGATCCTGACGGCCGCCTCTCGTACGGACTCCTGAGGGCTATCCAGTAACCGCAGGGCCCACTGCATCAGCTGGACCGCTCTGCTCCTGTCCTCTGCCAGCTGCAGAGAGCGGCAGGAGGGAAGGGTTGGCGCGGGCTCAGCCCCTGGGCCGGGCGCTGCCTGCGCCCCGCCCCGGCCTCCCCTGCCCTCACAGCCCTGAGGCGCGGCCAGCAGCCGCTGGCCAAGGGCTCCCGAGGGCAGGGGGCAGAGGGCCGGCTGCTGCCCGGGGAGCCACGGTGCCGGCCCGCAGCCCCACCGGGCCGGGGCTCCGTGGGCACCCGGCTCGGGCCCACGGGAGCCTGGAGAAGAGCCCGGGCGGCCTCTGGCTGCAGCAGCGGGCAGGGGCACAGCTGCCCGGCCCGCACACTGAGCACCGCCCTCAGGGGCCTTCTCCAGCCTGAGCCTGGGGCTTCAGGCCCTCCTTACCAGGCAGTTGGCAAACTTCAACATCTTCTCCCTCTCAAGTAGCTGCTTGAGCTTCCTTCTCCTCAGGAACTTTACCACACGAAGCAGCGTTTCCCGAGAGGCCTGGAGGGGAACAGATGCACAGATGCGGAGCTGCTACCACAGCCCAAAGAAAAGGACTTGCGTCCCTGTGCCAAGGCCAGGAGCCAGAGGCTGGAGCCTGGGAGAAGCCAACCAGGAGACATCTGTGACCCTTTCCAGGGGGGCACCAGTGTAACTCAAAACCTCACCATTGCCACACGCTTGTTCTCATCATGGCAATGAAAGAAGAGTGGCAGAAGGCTCTGGCTCACAATCTTCTTCAGAGATTTTTGTCCTGTATTGACTACCAAGTCCATCACCTTGAAGAAGAGATTCAGGGAGAGCAGCTGCATATGGATGTCGTCCTGGAAAAAAGGAAAATACCTCAGCACCAATTTCTCCAAGCCCATCTGGGCAAATCCTAAAAGTCCACAAAATTTCTGGGCAGCAACCAGTGCCCATGGCGGGGGGCACAGAGCCTTACGCAGTCAAAGAGCGGCAGGAGTGCCTCAGCCAGCTTCGGGGCAGTGGTGCAGGATATCAGGATATGTTCGTTCTCAAGTATATTTGTGAGCACAGAGAGAGTCATGGTGACAACATAAATATCGGCATCACCCAGCAGCTCCACAAGGTTTTTAGACAGACTGCACATTCTTCTGGCCTGTGTGGAACACAAGGCTGTGCTGGGAAGCCGTGGACGGCTGCACTGCCAACACCGCCCTGGCACTGCAAGGCCATCCTGCTGCTGCAGGGCCCACAGGCCAACAGGCCTGCCCCAAAGCACTGGGGCAGGTGAGGCCGGAGAGCTGGGAGCAGCTGCCTCAGCTCCTGAAGCCCAGCCAAGGCAAATGAACTGTATTCCCCAACCCCATACTGCTCATACAACTTCAGCCACTGCCCCCTTCTCACCCTCAAGGGATCCTTGCTGAGCACCATGAGGCCTCTGAGCGCCAGGCGACGCCGCTCCCTGCACTCACTCTGCAGGTACCTTGACATGATCTCCAGTATGCTGTCACCACATTTCATCAAATC
The DNA here is from genome assembly GCF_028018845.1 of Melospiza georgiana. Lineage (NCBI taxonomy): Eukaryota > Metazoa > Chordata > Aves > Passeriformes > Passerellidae > Melospiza > Melospiza georgiana. Next base: position 1,538,889 of record NC_080436.1, on the reverse strand, counting down.
TAGGCTCTGAAAGACCTGAAAGGCACAGGGCAGTGACAGGGGAGCCGGCCAGCAGGAGCCCAGAAGCGCACAGGGCTGGGCCCAGGCAGCAGCACAGGGCGTGGGCACCGTCCCAGGCAGCTGTGGCTGTGAGAGGGCAGGGAGCTGGGAGGCAGCTCAGCCAGGCAGCCCTGGAACCAGGCTCACCTCCACAAGGAATGCCAGAAAGGGCAGATCCCAATGTGGCTCCTCCCTGTGCAGCCGCTTGACTAGATGGATTGCAATGAGGGAACACAACGGGATAAAGATACGGAACATCTCCCTGGAAGGGGGAAAAAAAGACACCAAGACCCTGAGGTGAGGGTGCTAAACCTCTCGCAGGAATGACTCCCAGATTTCTGGTCTTTCCCCAGCATCCCTGGAAGGCATGTTGGCCCTTTATGAGGCAGCTCAGTCTGGGCACCTTCCCCTCCCAGACTTTTCCAGTCTCCTTGGCTGTCCCTCAGTGACAAGGCTCTCTGGCCCAGGACTACACGGACTGAGTGGGGCACAGGGCACAAATGCCGGGGGCAGTGGGGAGAAGGGGGTCTCACCTGGCCAGCAGACCCATGGCATAGTGCTGGGTGTCAGCACACAGCATCGTGTCCCAGCCACGCTTGCGCTCCATAGCCACCACCTCATTGTAACACCGCAGTCGGCAGAGCAGAGCCTTCATGGCCTGCACTGCAAACCTGTGTGCAGAGCAAAGCCCAGGTCACACTGGGAGCGCTGGCACTGGCCACAGGGGCATGGGAAGGACAGGAGGACTGGGACCTGTTGGGCTTGCTGGGAAGGCGGTGTTCCTCCTGGCATGCTCTCCAGAAGTGATCAACTTCCTCTGGTGGCATCTGCTGTGTGGTGATGACAACATGGAAAAGCAGAGCCACAAAGAGGTGCCCAGAATAAGGAATCATTGACTTGTGGCACACAGGCACAATGACCCAGATCACCAGAGTTGCCTGCAAAAGAAGCAGCCCAAGACAGCGCTCAGTGCCGAGGTGTCTGTGGGGCAGGGCCCAAGGGCAGATGCAGGAGGAGCAGCGGGCCTGGTGCCCCCTGAGCCTGCCCCTAGCCCAGGGTTCAGCTCAGCGCCTGAGGCATGGAGAGGATGGAGAGCTGCCGGTGAAGTGACCGAGGGAAAAGCAGAGGCCAAATCCAGAAACTCACAGCCAGGGAAAAAACGTCCTTGTTGTCCCCATCAGAGGTGCATGCGCTGTGCAGTGGCCAGTCCTCCATCACGCAGAGCAGTGTTGGCAGCACTTTCTCCATGGCTGGTCCCGATGACTTTATGGTTCTCCAAATCATTGCAGCAGCTCTGTGGGATCAGAGCTCTGTGTCAGGGGCATCTCAGTCCCTGGACCATGCCCTGTGCAGCTGTGGGGGCCCAGGTGACAGACCCCGGTGCCCTGAGGGGCAGGGAGGGAGCATTGGCAGCAGGCTTGGGGAACAGAGGGGCCCCAGGGTCCTGGACCTCTGTGTCTGTCTGGCAGAGCCCATAGCACAGCCTGCGCAGGGCCATGGGCCCCAAATGCTGGTGGGCCCTGAGCCGTGCAGGCACGTGGGCCCGGTACCTGTCACATGTTGGGGCACAGTGCAGGAGGGTCAGCACCACATCAGAAGGGTGTTCTTCAGCCATCCTCAGAATGTCACTTTGCAGCCTGGCATCCACAGTGACATTGGACAGTAGACTCTGGTGGATGCTCCTTACAATGGCTGGCACCTGGAGGAGCCATGGGGGAGATTTCGAGTGCTGTCCAAGGGAGCAACTTCCCCAGCTTCCCCCAGGAACTGCTTCCCTTGCCCCCACACTGTGCTGGCCTCAATGGCTGAGGCTCCCCAGTGACCATGGCTTGAGGGGACACACAATCCTGGTAATCCCCCAGGCCTGGCCCCAGGCTGCTTACCTGCTGCGGAGAAGGAACAGCACTGTCGTCACAAAAATCCATAGTGGGAGCAGGAATCCCAGTGGGAGTGGGTGTGCTGTCAGTTTTTGAGATGTCCTCAGTCTCTTCATTGCCAGTGTTTCTGATGACCACATCCTCGGTCATTGCTGTGAGAAGAGCCTTTGCCCAGTTTTCAGTCACTGAGGTGTCAAAGTCTTGAGAATGCTCCACCAAATCTGGGCTGACATCATCGGGCTCTGCCTGGAGCTCGGTCAGCCCCGAGTCAGGCTCGGCTGTGCCCTCAGCTGCTGCAGTGCTGGTCTTTGTGCGCCGAATGCGCAGGAATTTCCGGAATCTCTGCAGGACAACAAAGCACAGAGAAGGCAGGGATGCTCCATGGCATGCTCCAAGCATGGTGCTGGGCTGAGCAGGGACAGCAGGCCCAGCCCAGGTCAGGGTGGCTGCAGGTACCTTCAGGGTTTTGCGCAAGCGGCCACGGCCGGGTTCCTGCTCTTGTGTCTTGTCCAGGGCTGCACCTGGCAAAGAGCGAGCGCGGCCAGAGCTGAGGGGCTGCGGGAGAGGCCGGAGAGCACAGCCCAGCCCTGTGCTGCCCAGGCAGGGAGAGCCCCGGGATGGCCCAGGGGATGGAGCACGGCCCCTGCGGTGTGTCTGCCCTGCCCCTGTTCCATCCTGTCCATGGGCATGTGCCCAGGGGACGGGATGGGATAGGATGGGATGGGATGGGATGCGGCCAAGCTGGCTACAGCCATCAGCC